>NC_134489.1:30269690-30322129 GCF_040206685.1 Ascaphus truei
AGTTTCTCCTCTTCCTTTTTCCATCCGCGAACTGTAGACTCATTCAGTCCTAGGTCTCTAGCCACTTTGGTTTGCGTGACTCCAGATTTTATTCTGTCAAGCGCAGCAATTTTTTCTTGAACAGTAAACCTCTTACGTTTGGTTGAAGTTTCCGCCATTTCTACCTGCCAGGGGTCTTCAGTATGCCTTTTCCTAGTGTTGAAAACCTGAGGCTTTTAACAACTGATCTGGAGGGCTTAATTACAGTACCTGAGTACAGTATGTACAGTATTTTACTAGCTCTCAGACAGGACAGTGTGTTGTAGGATAACAATGACAGAGATAACCATGAGCAGAGGGGGTCAGAGGTTTGTTTAGGTGTCACTTTATTACAATGTTTTATTCGATTTTACATACTTTTTGTTGTATTATATATGGTACTAGCTGAGAGACCCGGCGTTGCCCGGGATGTAATGTTCCCGTTCCTCTCTCTCCTCCCCCCTCTCTCTGTTTGTCCCCCATTCACATCAATCCAGTCCCCCCCTCCCTCCCTCCTTTACAGCTTCATGTAGCGTGTGTGCGTCAGTCACTGTGTGTTTGCTCGCGCGTCAGTGAGTCTGAGGCAGAAACACAAACACACACAGACTGACTGACGCACACACAGTCAGTGTGTGCCTCAGTCAGTGTGTGCGTGCGTCAGTCAGGCTTTGTGTGCGCGTCAGTCAGTGTGTGCGTGCGTGCGGCAGTCAGTCAGTGTGTGCGCGCGGGGCGTCAAAGGCAGGGGGGGCGTCAAAGGCAGGGGGGGCGTCAAAGGGAGGGGGGGGCGTCAAAGGGAGGGGGGGGGCGTCAAAGGGAGGGGGGGGGCGTCAAAGGGAGGGGGGGGGCGTCAAAGGGAGGGGGGGGCGTCAAAGGGAGGGGGGGGCGTCAAAGGGAGGGGGGGGCGTCAAAGGGAGGGGGGGGGGCGTCAAAGGGAGGGGGGGGGGCGTCAAAGGGAGGGGGGGGGCGTCAAAGGGAGGGGGGGGGGCGTCAAAGGGAGGGGGGGGCGTCAAAGGGAGGGGGGGGCGTCAAAGGGAGGGGGGGGGCGTCAAAGGGAGGGGGGGGCGTCAAAGGGAGGGGGGGCGTCAAAGGGAGGGGGGGCGTCAAAGGGAGGGGGGGCGTCAAAGGGAGGGGGGGGCGTCAAAGGGAGGGGGGGGGCGTCAAAGGGAGGGGGGGGGCGTCAAAGGGAGGGGGGGGGCGTCAAAGGGAGGGGGGGGCGTCAAAGGGAGGGGGGGGGCGTCAAAGGGAGGGGGGGGGCGTCAAAGGGAGGGGGGGGCGTCAAAGGGAGGGGGGGGCGTCAAAGGGAGGGGGGGGCGTCAAAGGGAGGGGGGGGCGTCAAAGGGAGAGGGGGGGCGTCAAAGGGAGAGGGGGGGGCGTCAAAGGGAGAGGGGGGGGGCGTCAAAGGGAGAGGGGGGGGGCGTCAAAGGGAGAGGGGGGGGGCGTCAAAGGGAGAGGGGGGGGGCGTCAAAGGGAGAGGGGGGGGCGTCAAAGGGAGGGGGGGGGGGCGTCAAAGGGAGAGGGGGGGGCGTCAAAGGGAGGGGGGGGGGGCGTCAAAGGGAGGGGGGGGGGGCGTCAAAGGGAGGGGGGGGGCGTCAAAGGGAGGGGGGGGGCGCCTCAAAGGCATGGATTCCTCCCCCTGCATTTCCTGCAGTGGACAGGAGGGGGGGGCAGTGGACAGGAGGGGGGGGGGCAGTGGACAGGAGGGGGGGGGCAGTGGACAGGAGGGGGGGGCAGTGGACAGGAGGGAGGGGGCAGTGGACAGGAGGGGGGGGGCAGTGGACAGGAGGGAGGGGGCAGTGGACAGGAGGGGGGGGGCAGTGGACAGGAGGGGGGGGGCAGTGGACAGGAGGGGGGGGGCAGTGGACAGGAGGGGGGGGGGCAGTGGACAGGAGGGGGGGGGCAGTGGACAGGAGGGGGGGGGCAGTGGACAGGAGGGGGGGGGCAGTGGACAGGAGGGGGGGGCAGTGGACAGGAGGGGGGGGGCAGTGGACAGGAGGGGGGGGCAGTGGGCAGGAGGGGGGGGCAGTGGACAGGAGGGGGGGGGCAGTGGACAGGAGGGGGGGGGCAGTGGACAGGAGGGGGGGGGCAGTGGACAGGAGGGGGGGGGCAGTGGACAGGAGGGGGGGCAGTGGACAGGAGGGGGGGGCAGTGGACAGGAGGGAGGGGGCAGTGGACAGGAGGGGGGGGGCAGTGGACAGGAGGGGGGGGGCAGTGGACAGGAGGGGGGGGGCAGTGGACAGGAGGGGGGGGCAGTGGACAGGAGGGAGGGGGCAGTGGACAGGAGGGAGGGGGCAGTGGACAGGAGGGGGGGGCAGTGGACAGGAGGGGGGGGGCAGTGGACAGGAGGGGGGGGGGGCAGTGGACAGGAGGGGGGGGGGCAGTGGACAGGAGGGGGGGGGCAGTGGACAGGAGGGGGGGGGGCAGTGGACAGGAGGGGGGGGCAGTGGACAGGAGGGGGGGGCAGTGGACAGGAGGGGGGGGCAGTGGACAGGAGGGGGGGGCAGTGGACAGGAGGGGGGGGCAGTGGACAGGAGGGGGGGGGCAGTGGACAGGAGGGGGGGGGCAGTGGACAGGAGGGGGGGGGCAGTGGACAGGAGGGAGGGGGCAGTGGACAGGAGGGGGGGGGCAGTGGACAGGAGGGGGGGGGGCAGTGGACAGGAGGGGGGGCAGTGGACAGGAGGGGGGGCAGTGGACAGGAGGGGGGGGCAGTGGACAGGAGGGGGGGCAGTGGACAGGAGGGGGGGGGCAGTGGACAGGAGGGGGGGGGCAGTGGACAGGAGGGGGGACAGGAGGGGGGACAGGAGGGGGGACGCAGTGGACAGGAGGGGGGACGCAGTGGACAGGAGGGGGGGGCAGTGGACAGGAGGGGGGGGCAGTGGACAGGAGGGGGGGCAGTGGACAGGAGGGGGGGGGGCAGTGGATAGGAGGGGGGGGCAGTGGACAGTGACACACACACACACACACACACACACACACCTCAGTTGATGCGCCCTTTCTCAGTTCCGTTTGGCGCCGGAGGTGGGGAGCGACACCTACCTGTACTTCCGGGCGCCGCCACCGTCTGACTCGGCGCCGCGAGGGAGGAAGGGGGTCCGCCATCTTACGCGCCGCGTGGCAGCTGCGGGAAGCGAGGTGATTTGGAGCGGGGAGGGGGGAGAGGTGATTTGGAGCGGGGAGAGGTGATTTGGAGCGGGGAGAGGTGATTTGGAGCGGGGAGAGGTGATGCCGCTGGGGAGGGGGAAGAGGTGATGCCGCTGGGGAGGGGGAAGAGGTGATGCCGCTGGGGAGGGGGAAGAGGTGATGCCGCTGGGGAGGGGGAAGAGGTGATGCCGCTGGGGAGGGGGAAGAGGTGATGCCGCTGGGGAGGGGGAAGAGGTGATGCCGCTGGGGAGGGGGAAGAGGTGATGCCGCTGGGGAGGGGGAAAAGGTGATTTGGAGAGGGGAGAGAGGTGTGTGTGTGTGTGTGTGTGTGTGTGTGTGTGTGTGTGTGTGTGTGTTTTATTTATTTTTTTGGACCTTTGGCCCGTCACTCCGCCTCAGGCCAATGAGAGGTGTGGGGGGCGGGCCAAGGGGGTGGTGTGAGTGTGTGAGGCCAATGAGAGGTGTGCGGGGGCGGGCGGGCCAAGGGACCAATGAGATTGCCGCTAGGGACACCGGACATCCGGCAGGCATGCATGCATGCAGGCAGGCAGGCAAACATACAGTGCTTTCACTAATATAGTATAAGATTACTTCATTTGTGTTGCTTATTATTCAATTTTTAATCCTTTTAATAAACTTTTATGTCATGTTTATGTTGAACATTTAGTGCGTCTCAATGGTTACTGGTGTCAAATGACCCCGCGGGGTCACGTTGCCATGCCGTGACGTCACATGACCCCGCTGGGTCATTACACGCCGGAACCGCAGAGGAGCAGGGGGACCAGGCAGCCCACATCTCACAAGCTGCACACACGGCCCTCAGCCTTCACCGAGTGCAGCGAGTGCACAGAGCGCCCACAGAACACCGTGTGAACACAGTGTTTGAGAAGGGGATTACTGTGAGTAGGGAGGGGGGTTACTGTTTGAGCAGGGAGGGGGGTTACTGTTTGAGCAGGGAGGGGGGTTACTGTTTGAGCAGGGGGGATATTTTTAGCAGGAGGGTACTGTGAGCAGGGGGAGATACTGTGAGAGAGGGGGGGTTACTGTAAGCAGGGGGGGGTACTTTGTGAGCAGGTGTGTACTTTGAGCAAGGGGGGCTGTGAGCAGGGGGGGATGTTTTGTCCCAATTTTGCCCAACCACCCCCCAAAAAAAAAAAAAATAATTTAAAAATACTTTTAAAAAAACGGGAGCCACGTGAAAATCGCGTTATAACGGGTCGCGCTATAACGGGGTTCAGCTGTATATACATACATACATATATATACAAACATATAATAATGTGAACATAAAAATGTGAACATAAAAATGTATATACAACTAAGACTAGATAATAATAAATATAAATATACGTCCATGATTATAACATAATTGTATGAATAATAATGACGAACTTGAAATAAATATGATACCTAATAATAAAAATATATTAAAGACATACAATACAATATTAACAGAGGTATTATATCATATAGAAATATTAAGAACTCTCATACAGTACATGTAGACTGAGCTCTCATTCATGTAGAAAATGTTTGAGCTCCCATTCTACATTTAAACCTTTGGGGAAAAGCGTATCTAACGTGAAGATCCAGTGCATTTCTCTTTCATTAAGTGCATTAAGTCTATCACCACCCCTACTATGTAAAGGTACGTGTTCTAGACCAAAGAATTTGAAATTGTCCCTACCCCTTGTAAGCATTCAGTAAAGTGACTAGATACTGGATGTAGAATGTCTTTTCTCATGATTAGACGCGCATGTTCAACAATTCTAATCTTGAAAGGTCTGATAGTTCTACCAACTTATTTTTTGGTACACCCACATAAAATCACGTTGATGACAAAACTAGTCTGACAGTTAATGAAAGTCGTAATTTTGTATCTAGTTTTGGAGTATGTAGTCTGTAGATTTTTGATAGGTTTGGTGAATCGACACCATTTGCAATACTCACATTTATAAAACCCTGTTGGTATACTTCGAGTGGGTTTTGTAGTTTTAGACTGAAATAAGTTCCTTGACAAAGAGGAGGCCAAAGTATTGGCCTTTTTGAATGCAAACCTGGGTCCCTCTTGTGTAACTTGATTTAAATCAGGATCTAATTTAAGTATATCCCAGTATTTGTGGATATTGGTACGTATCTGGTTAGCTTGTCTATTAAACCTGGTGATAAACAAAGGATTATCACCAAAAGTTTTATGACTCTGTTTTTTATATTGAACCAGATTTTTCCTATCGGTAGCTTGAGCATGTTGAAGTGCAGTCTGTATGTCATCCTGACAATAACCCCTAGATATAAATCTCATACTGAGACCCTTAGAATGTTCAGAGAAAGAACCGTCATTTGAACATAATTTTCTATAACACAAAAATTGCCCCTTAGGTATCCCACAAATAAGGGATCTGGGATGGCTACTTCTGGCATGTAGGAAGGAGTTCCTGGAATGAAGTTTCTTGTATATATCCGTTTGAATCATGTTTTTGGAGTCCACATGGAGCGTCCCATCAAGATAGTTAATTGAATGTGTATTTGTCTCAAATGTAAACTTAAGATTCACATAATTGTTATTTAAAATGTGAAAAAAGTGTTCAAACTATGTGTCACTTTCCCATATGAAAATGAATTTGTTTATATAACTTTTGTAAAAAATTATATTCTAACGAAAACCATTAGTGCTACCATAGATGTGACCAGACTCCCAAAGACCCATAAAGAGATTTGCATAGGAGGGGGCGAAAGAAGTCCCCGTTGCAGTGCTTTGTTTTTGAAGATAAAACTGTGAGTCAAATAAAAAATAATTATGGGTTAATAAAAGCAAAATAGAATCTGTGATAAACGTGTTTTGTGCTATAGATAACGGGGATAGTTGTAAATAATGTTGGATGGCCCGTAAACCATGGTCATGTGCGATAATTGTGTAAAGTGACGTGACGTCCATGGTGACCCATCTGTAATTCTCACTCCAGGTAAACCCCCTCCAAGGCTACCAGAAGTGCTGTTGTATCTTGGATATATGTAACAACGTGATTGGTGAGAAAAACCTGGCGCTAATTAGGTGCTAGTGATCACTTAAATTACAGTGAATATATATAAAACATAAATAGTGATAT
Organism: Ascaphus truei; assembly: GCF_040206685.1. Lineage (NCBI taxonomy): Eukaryota > Metazoa > Chordata > Amphibia > Anura > Ascaphidae > Ascaphus > Ascaphus truei. Next base: position 30,275,954 of record NC_134489.1, read on the forward strand.
CAAAGAAAATAGTGACTAAATTAGTGCAATGGTGAAAGTATAATATAAGTTGTAACCCCCTGCTCAAACCCTCTGGAAGGGACTGTCTTGACTGGTCCCAGAAGATCAAACGATATTTTCTCAACCCAGGGGGAGCATGTGGGAGAAAACACAACAAGAAAACACACTAAGTGCAGACTGAAATGTACAGGTGTGAGATGATTGTGATGCTTGGTCTCTAGGTGCTGCCTACTCACAGGATGTAGGTAGGATATGTATAGTACACAGCTTGGGTGCAGCAGGGAGCCTGCGGAGGAGAACTGTCCAGGATATCGGCGGTGCGGTGAGCTGAGGCAACCATCCCTACCCTCCCATCACTTATATACTGTAGTGAAAAACGCTGATATTGTTTTTAAATATTGTGAGTGCACATTTTATATCCTTTCATAAAGTTTTTTGTATACCATTGATCTGCACCATGGAGGTCTGTTTTTATCTTTCCATGTACACCTGCTAATGACACCCCAGTTCCAGCCACCTCCCAGGTTTACTCAGAGGGACCCACCAGATTCTACTGATCACGCCACTATACATATCCTACCTACATCCTGTGAGTAGGCAGCACCTAGAGACCAAGCATCACAATCATCTCACACCTGTACATTTCAGTCTGCACTTAGTGTGTTTTCTTGTTGTGTTTTCTCCCACATGCTCCCCCTGGGTTGAGAAAATATCGTTGTATCTTGGATATATGACAGCAACATGTGCACCAGTGGCTGTAGGAACCTGTTAACATATCGGGAAACACCATCTCCCAATGATCCAATATGTGACACGATGGGCCGACCAGGAGGGCTGTCAAGTGATTTATGGATCTTTGGGAGATGGTGTGATGGGGTGTAAGCAATTGAAGAATTGATGTTCCTTAATATTCAAAACATGCAATACACTACCAAGCTCCAACAGATTCTGTAGTTCTCTCATAAAGGCTTCGGAAGGATCTGTCCTAAGTTTGACATAGAATGTAGAGTCTCCTAACAATCTCAATGCCTCTTGTTTGTATCTGAGAGACGAGTGGACATCAATTGCTCCCACCCATCAGAACTATCATACATTGAAAGATTAGAATTGCTGAACATGTGCGACTAATTATGAGAAAAGACATTCTACATCCAGTATCTACACACTTTACTGAATGCTTACAGGGGGGCATGGACAATTTAAAATTCTTTGGTCTAGAACACGTACCTTTACATAGTAGGGGTGGTGATAGACTTAATGCACTTAATAAAAGAGAAATGCACTGGATCTTCATGTTAGATACTCTTTTCCCGAAATGTTTAAATGTAGAATGGGAGCTCAAACATTTTCTACATGAATGAGAGCTTCATCTACATGTACTGCATGAGAGTTCTTAATATTTCTATATGATATAATACTTCTGTAAATATATTTTTATTATTAGGTATCATATTTATTTTAAGTTTGTCATCATTATTCTTCATACAATTATGTTATAATCATGGACGTATGTATTTATATTATTCATATTTATTATTATCTAGTCTTAGTTTTTTTATATACATGTTTATGTTCACATTATTATATATTTATATATATTTGTATATATATTTGTATATATATATATATATATATATATTCTTTTGATATTTTTTGATACATATGATAATTATTGTCATTATTTATTATTGATATATAGTGTTTATTTAATCATTGTGTCATCATCAATTCAATAGGTATTTTTATGCATTTATGCACATTCAAACATTATGGTAGATACTGGCATTATATTTCATTTTATCCTTTAGAAACACTGAATATTCAGTGTTCATTATTGTGTAAATTCATTCACATTCATAGATAGGTTTAGTTTTTTTATGTATAATATTTATATGTTTATTATTGTTAGGGTTTCTTTTTGGTTATACACAATGGTGATTATTATTATTTTTTATGTCTATCAGTTTTTTTCTGAATGTCTCAACTTGCTATGGGTCAGTCGCTATCAGCATGCGTGTCCACATTGTTTTGTAGACTAGGAGAGGGAGTGGCTCAGTGAGTAAAGACACTGACTGGCACTGAGAGTTTGAAGCATGGTTCAATTCCCGGTGTCGACTCCTTGTGACCTTAGGCAAGTCACTTTATCTAAGGCACCAAAAAAACATAGATAGTAAGCTCCATGGGGCAGGGACTTGTGCCTTCAAATGTCTCTGTAAAGCGCTACGTAAAACTAGCAGCGCTATGATGTACAAGAACATGCTATTATTATTATTATCATCAATCAGTGTTTATACTGTACTGCACCTGCATTGATTTGCTGACACTCTATATCAGTGATTCTATATCAGATATCAGGCCGTGGAACCCTGGGGCTCCTTGAAGCAGTCTCAGGGGTTCCTCCTACGGACCACAGACCCCCCTACCCCCAGGGGTGGGTTTTTTTGGTATGTATTTTGTAGGGTGGATTGAGTGAGAGAGGGGTAATTGACGGAAGGTAGGAGTGAGTGAGAGAAGAGAGGGGGAGGGAGTGAGTGAGGAAAAGATGGAGTAGGAGTGAGATGCAAGGGATAAATACATGCGAGGTGGGAGGAGCGAGAGTTAGTGAGACGGATGGGAGAGAAATACATGGGTAGATGGTGGGAAATAGAGGTGGCTCGTGAGGTGTCAAATTTTGTGACTGACACCTGTCAAACCTAATATGTGTCAGCCAGATAGGAGTTCACCGAGATTTTTCGAAATACTTCAAGTGTTCCTCCAAACAAAAAAGGTTAGGAATCACTGCTCTATATCAAGAGCACTTTTTCTCTGGCGTATCACTCTTTGATAAAATGCTTCGGCGTGAAACGCGTTAGAGGATCTGTCAGGACTCTACTGTTATGTTTTTTAATTAATAAATATTTTTTCATGGTCACATAGTCCAGCTTTTGCCTTATTTGGCTGTACACCATTTTTTTCCACCTCGTGGATACCTCCTGCTGATCATTGTACCAGGGATCACGCCGACTTGCTGTAAACACTGCACCACGAACATACTCCCGTCAAATACGGAATACACGCCACTACCGAGTCATACACAGACAGCTGCTCTGAACTCCATCTCACCGGAGGGATCTTCGCCTTTTCAGATGACTTTCAAATTGTGAGTACTTAGACAACATTATTAGTGCTTACTTTTAAGCAAGTTGTCGGGGATTCCGGTAGCTTGAGTTTATCTTGGCTTTTTCCGCACGGGTTGTCCTCCTCCTCCCTCCAACCCCCCCTCCTCTGGATGTGGCTTACAGGAAGGTTGTATATACGCTGGCTGTGGTCCCAGTGACTGCCTCAGCGTGCGGTGTGCGCACAAGCACCGGCCCCCCAGTCACTCAGGGCCGAGTACATGTGTCGGCGCACATTCAGCATTCAGCACACACACACAAAAATTGTGTGTGGAACTTGCGACGGAGCCGTGGCCACTCCCCCGCTGGCTGTTCAGCCAATGGGGATGAACCAGCCGCGTGAGGTAATGGCCACGCCCCTGCAACCCCCCGCCATGCCCCCTCCCATCGCAACCTCTCCCTCCCAGGAATGCGGGTGCAGGGCTGTGCACGCACCGCCCCCCCACCAGGCGCGCATGCACTGGGACTGTGCTTAATTGAGACTGCATATACATTTCAAGACAGCTAAGCTTCTCAGCATTGGCTTTCATTCTGAGCACCGGACTAGGTGACTGGCACACAGTTCACCACACAATTGCACCTGGGGGGAGCTCATTCAGCCCCTCTCCAACACACCGGCATCTCGAACCTCCAGGAAGGACTCGGCGGTCCGCGCTCCCGATCCTCCTCAGGTGGTCCCAGGGGAGATGTCCGCCTCTCAGCATGCACCCCACGCGGCCACCATGTCTGGACCCAGATCTTTACTTGCTGAATAGCGCAGGATCTTGAGCCGGACTTCGCCACTACTGCTCCTCTGGCAGGCAGGTAGGGTCCTCGCCTTCTTCCCCCGGCCCAACTGCGATCACCAGTCTATTAGGGTAAACAGGATTCGGATGCAATCTGGCAGTGCTCCAAAACAAGATGGCCGCCATGCCGTGGTTAAACTAGGGTGTCAGTATGGCCACTCTGTCTGCCTCTTGTGCCTGCAATTAGCTGGTAGAGGTTTGTTATTTTGCTGTAGGGAGAAGGGATATAACCCACGGCACCCACCGCTTATATTTGCGGGTAATTCTGTTTTTATTTATTAAGGCTTTTCCCATGGGACCCTCAGTCAAGTATAGGTGTTTAGGGGGGAATAGATAGCCTCAGGATGCCTCTTAGACTCCAACACTGTAGTCGTTTTATGTTAGTCTATGTATATAATTTTCTGTCGCTTGATGGTTGGCCAAGGACTGAGAATTATTTCTAGGTGGTCTTTCTGGCAGACTATTAGGCCCAATTTAGGTGGTGCAAGATTTATGTTGTAGGGAAACTGTTACTCACTTTTTCCTTTTTTTTTGTTCTTTTTTGTGGGCTCACCTTTATAATATTCTGCCCAAGCGAGCCCGGCAGGGCAAACAAGGGGGGAACAAGCGGCCCTCGATCCTGGATGTGTCCTCTCCCAGCCCTGCTAAATGTGGTTCAACCAGTTAGGCCCCAAATCTCAATTTTGTTAATATTATATCTGGATAATGTCCAAAATTCAAGTTTTTGGCCTCTAAATACTCTTTGTTTTATTGGCTATTCGGATTCGTATAGTATTGTTTGATTTGAATAGGTGTGGGCCTGGATTATTCTGGATTGTTGTTCCTTTTTCTGGAGCTACAGCCTCACACGTCCATCTTGTTAGGCTCCAAGCCACGCCCCCACTGTTGTTGTTATTATTAATCATCTGTGCAAACTGTTGTTGATCTAGCATTTACTGCTACGAGGAATATACCACATGCACCTGTGGTATATTCACACCTTCAAGCAGCTTAGGGTTTATCACTCTACTGATTGCATCACTTACCCTAAACCTCATTTGTAGGGGCTTCAGGAACATACCATACACTGGCATTGCAACTTAGTGTACTTTTTATTCTTTTTGCTGTTTTTTTTGTATGTTCTGTGTAATAATCCTTTTCTGAGGATCACAAGGTACCAGAGTTAGTAAGGTATAAATATACTTGTTCACCCATACTGTGTTTGTATTCTTCCTGCCATCAGACCACGTGTGCCCAGTAAATAATGAACAGGTACTCAGGCCCCAGCATCAGCTGTTATCATAAGTCTGAGAGGTAAAAGTTGAACACACACAGGTGTAGGGTCTGAGGAAAGGGATATATGCCCTGAAACATTACACTATGATTGTACCTACTCTGCAAATGGATTAAACAGAGTAAGCTTGTTGCATATTTGATTACTGAGTGCTTCCTTAAAAATTGAAATGATATGTACACTTCTGAATCCAGCATTGAGACACCGGGATTAACGGAGAGTGACCACCAGTAAGAGAATAGCTCATCAAACAATTAGTGAGTAACGGAGTGACACTTTTTCTATACTAATTGATATCTTTAGCGCCCATTACCTCCCTACTCAACAACTATAGGCCCCGGGAAAGCTGTTGGTGGGTCTGCTTCAATATTTTGTGACCATGTACAATATCTGTGCCATAAATGTTTGCGTGAACTTAGATGAAAGGTTTAAGTGGGACAAAATGTACTTGGATGAGCAGCTGCAGACAAATTAACATGAGCAGGCAATCCAAGGGCAACATCAAGACCATTCACAGGCCTAATTTGCCACAAGTTCAAGAGCACTGCCCGTGGCATATGTACAGTAGTGGAGGGATGTTGCTGCCCTAAGATATGTAACGGGTGATTTCCTAATATCTCCAGTTGAAAAACAAGATTAAAAAAACACCACAAAATTTATCAAAGAAAAGGGATCCCATTGAAAGGAAAGGGAGTTTTTCATTTGATAAACTGATAGCTATTATTCAATTATTTTTCATAGAGATTTATATAGACCTAGCTGATGATGAGCGCTAGAACAAGAGGTCCTGTTCTGCAGCGGGAGAGTGGGAGGCTCATGGCAAATGTGAGGAAGTACAGTACTTCTTTACTAAAAGGGTCACTTTATCTCCCTGTGCCTAGGGTTGCCAGGTGTCCAGTATTGAACGAGACTGTCCTGTATTTGAACATTCTGTCCAGTAAAAAATGAGTGGTAATCCAGGACATGTATGCGTCCGGTATTACCTCTCTGTACATACAGTAGTAACCTAACCGACTTGGGGAGAGGGGGGTGTGGGAAGACCACAATCAGGGCTGTTGCTAGTATGCTGGGCAGCTTCTTGCATTCTGATTGGCTACTGCTGGGTCATAAGACTGGGGTAGGGCCAAAGGAGAGGTGGAAACAGCATTGTGTGAAGAGGGGCGTGTTTGTGTCTCGAGTGCATCACAGCTTTGTGTCCACTATCTATGGAGAAACCACCTGGCAACTCTAGCATAGACATGTTAAACATTACGTGATGTAAACCAAAGTCAGTGTTATTATTTAGATGCAGAAGCGTCTACATTAATAATTGTTTGTTCTTGTATAGCGCTGCTATTTACGTAGCGCTTTACAGCGACATTTTGCAGGCAGAGGTCCCTGCCTCTTGGAGCTTACAATCTATGTGTTTTGGTGTCTGAGGCACAGGGAGATAAAGTGACTTGCCCAAGGTCACAGGGAGCCGACACTGGGAATTGAACCAGGTTTCCCTGATTCAAACTCAGTGCCAGAGTTAATGTCTTTACTCACTGAGATATTCCTTCTTCCTTATATATTGTTTATTTCAATATATTCAGGAATCACCTTTTTAGTAGAGGCAGTTGTGGTTCTCCTGTCAGTCTACTTTTTCTGGGTTAGATAGGCTCTAGTATTCCTTTCAGGCCTGAGAAGTATTATGTAACATTTAGGAATAAATATACAGCCCAGTAACCCAGCACTGGAAGCCAGGATGGCAAATATCTCTACAGCTACTGTGTATCTGCCCTTGCTGCTCATATAGGCTGGGATGAAGGAGACCCAGACACTGCAGAACACCAACATGCTGAATGTGATAAACTTGGCTTCATTAAAACTATCAGGCAAGTTTCTGGCTAAGAAAGCAACAATGAAACTGATAAAGGCCAGAAATCCCATGTATCCGAGTACACAATAGAACCCAATCAGTGACCCTTCATTACATGTAAGTAATATCTTCCCAATCTCATCTTCCATGTTATTGTATGGGAAAGGAGGGGAGCTTCCCAGCCAAACAGCACATATTAGAACTTGAATCAGAGAACAGAAGAGGACGATGGAGTTAGACACTATGGATCCCATCCAGCCCCTGAACTTGCTGCCTGGCCTGGTGACATTAAAGGCAATGATTACAGTCACAGTTTTGGCTAGAATTGAAGAGACAGAAATGGAGAAGGTGACTCCAAACACTGTTTGTCGCAGAATACAGGTCACTTGGAGGGGATGACCAATGAATATCAGGTTACAGAGGAAGCACATCTTGAGAGAGAGAAGCAGAATATAACTGAGGTCTCTGTTGTTGGCTTTCACAATGGGAGTGTTTTGGTATTTGATGAATATTCCCATAACTAAAGTGGTGAGAAGAAAGAACAGAACAGATATCAAAGCCAGAGATGTACCCAGGGGATCTTCATAGGACAAATAAATTATTTCTTTATCAATGCAGTCGTCTCGGTTACTATTTGGCCACTGAGTTGCTGGGCATTTGAGACAGGTACTCATATCTAAAAATGGAAAAGCAAAATTCCTTTAGTGAAAGTGTATTCAGAACAAATTCACAACATTATTTAACACATTGTATAATAACCGACAGAAGAGGCGTTCTCACCAAATATGAAAACATAGAGTTCGCAAGACACATATGCCTATGAATACTTATAAGATTCTCTGTTCATTATCTCTAAATCTGAAAGTATTATGACTTTGATCCATGAAGTATGGTGTTTATAGCGTGATTATACAACATATTTTTCTATATGCAGTTACATTACTAGTTATACTCCTCTAACCCAGGAATTGCCAAAACAGTTGTGTTATCTGCGATTGATATGGCAATTACAGTATTGTCAGTTATATTCTATGTCATTCTAAGATTTTGATTCAGTCCTTCTTTTCTATCTCTAATTGCAGCCAGGAAAAGGTAAAGGATCAGTTTCTCTTACTCCTACAGAATCAACCTGATACCTGACCCCGATTCCGCATTTGTTTATTTCCAAATAGAGTTCTTATAAATCTGTGCTACCCATGCCACACTACGCAAAATAAGAGTAAAGGGAGCCTACCTTCAGTGGGTTACAGATGCAGCCATGAGTATTAGAACACTTGTACCTGGGAGATTCTGGGGCAGCCTCACAGTAAATGCCTAAACATTTCTGTGAGATTCTTAATGGCCCATAGGATTAACACAGCAGGGGGTCGCTGCAGTGCCATTCAAACTGAATGGGACTGCAGGGACCCCTGCTGTGTTAATCCGATGGGTCATTAAGAATCTCACAGAAATGTTGCAGCAAGTTGAGGCATTTACTGTGAGACTGCCCCCAGAATTTCCAAGGCAAGAGTTCTAATACTCGTGGCTGAATCTGTACATCTGATCTTATTGCACTTTACCATTTTAGGGATGCGATGAGGAAAAGATACAAAGTAACTTGCACCACTAAGGATTTAAATAACTACAGATGTCTATGGAATACATCCACAAGGCAAACAAGACTGGCAAAAGCCCAATATTACTCTGACAATCTCTAGCAAACTTCAGCAAACTCAGCAAACTTCTGGAAGGTCATTAACAATATATTCCAGCCTTCTAACAACTATGCATTATCCTTTATGATAACACTATTCTGACAAATTCCCTGGATATTGCAAATGCATTCAATGAATACTTTGTGGGGTGTGCAACTATCAAAGCAGACCCCTAACTACAATCATGAAACTCAACCTGGGAGAATCTCCATAGCTAATCCCCTTTGCAACAGTGCTTACAATTTTTAATTTGTCCGAATACTGTATTTGAAGAGGAGATTTCACAGGTGTTCCTATACGAACATTAAAATTAACCAGCGCATGTGGAACTGCCCTACTTCTGACGGGAGGGAGTAACCAGGCTATATAATAAAGTTCAAGCCCGTTTGGTTACCCCTGCTCCGTGTATACTGGTTCAACAGAAGTTAGCTCTTGGGCCCAGTAACATTTATTACTGTGTAGCCGGGTCCCCTCTTACCTCCTGTGCTGGGGAGGGGGACAACTATGGGGTATGGGAGCGCCGAGCTCCACGGCAGTGCCGGTTTGCGGCCACCGCCATGTTGGATTTTTGAGCATGCGCAGTCCAGTCCTTGGTGGATACGCAGTTAGTAGTTGTGGCGGCCATCTTGCCCACGGCTCCGCAAGGGACTACATGTCCCAGGAGCATAAGGGGCTGGCAGAGAAGAGTCAGTTTGGCACGAAGACAGCGCACACTCAGTCGGAGCAGGGACAGCAAGGGAGAAGGTAGTGTCCAGGTGCAAGTGGCTCCCGGACTAGGCCAGATCTCCCCCGTAGACCCCAGATAGGCCCCTGAACCCCTGCAGGTTGTGGTTGCTGTAGGGAATACCCCAGATAAGGATGCTTCCCCGCAGCCACTACATTAGTGTTGCATTGAGTGGTGCTGCACCGGTGGATGGTGCCACGCAGTGATCTGCGGCCAGACCACGGGACCCAAAGACTTTAAGGGAGACACTCCAGCTGGAGCTCCCTCAAGACCCGGTAATCACCCATGAGGAGAGGAGGGATTCGGCAGACCCTGCGTCGTGTGATCAAAGTACGGTCCTGCGTATTTACCATCTCCAAATGAACCTTGTCTGGCCTGAGACCAGAAGAGGTATTCCAAGTGCACCAACGATCTCACACAGGGGTAGCACTACACCACACACACTTTGGGTGGGCATCACATTGTGGACACCGGGGTGTGAACATTGTGGTGGACTTTGTGTTGGGCATATACCGTGTGGGTATTGTGTTGGGTATTGTTACTATCGTTATTCGTGTGTGGGTCAGCAAACTGTTTTACCATACGTATGTGTGCGTATCTCTCACTACTGTATTGGTTCCTGTGAGGGTTATCCTGCAGAGCTTGGATCCCTCCCAGGTGGAGGCGCTGAACCGAGGAGAACGAGAGCTCACCCCAGGCTCCCAGTGGCAGAGGCTTAGGCCTTCTGTGAGCCACAGGTAAAGGCAGCAAGTGTAGTTCCCCAGTCATAGGGAAAGGGGGCTACATTTGCATTATACTACCTGTATTAAAACCATTTTTTTCTGTTTTCCCGTTTCCGGGCATGCAATCAAGCAGGATTGCTAGTGTATGAGTTTCAAGGGGGGTTTGCGGAGGAAACGTTGACAGAATTTGCCTAGGAGATTGGGGTCCAGAGTTACCGATTCCCCAATAAATGTACCCAGGAATCATGCCTGATTCTTGGACACATGTAGGCACATTCTCCCAGCAATACTTCCCCTTGAAAACGTAAGCGCAACTTACCCTGCTTCAGCACAGCTCAGAAAGGAGAATGAGGAACAAGGATAAATAGGTATTCTTGTAGCTGAGGGAATCCTAGGTTAAGTGGGGTACCACAGCTAGTGCCAAGGTGACCCTTAAACAGTATATAGTTTGTGGGTGCCCCACCATATATAAGGTTGGGGGGACTCTGAGAGTCCAAACTGAGACAGAGGTAAAGTGTGTGGGGAAATAAGGCAGACAAAAATAAACCGACAACATTTTTCCTTTTCTGTTCCCTATACCCAGAGACCTTCACCTAGGTCCCACATAGCTGGAGGGGTTCCCCCGAGACTCGGGGTATTAAAAGTATATTTTAATATGTTTCAACATTCAGAATCCATGTCCAAACAGGCATCCATGCAAACCCATAGGCACCGGTATGTCTACTGGACATTGGAGTTCAAAGCAGCCAGAGGATGCCTAGAGGTGCAAACAGTGTTTGGTTGGCGGGGAAAGGCAGAGTACTATGTCCGGAGATCAATGGCAGTCCTCCGGGATGCCACTTGTTCCGTCAGACCTAGGGTACCCTCCCTTCAAATGAATACACCCACAGTCACCCACCCAGTCACCCACCAACCCAGTCACCCAGTCAGTCACCCAGTCAGTCAGTCACCCACCCAGTCAGTCAGTCACCCTGTCAGTCAGTCAGTCACCCACCCAGTCAGAATATATATATATATATATATATATATATATATATATATATTCTATAATATTTTTTATAAAGGGTCATGTGTCACCAAAGTTTAAGCTTTATACTTTATACAAACGCATGCATTCACTCCAATTCTTGGAGGCACTGTATCTACAATACAGTACAGTATACGGATAATGGGTTTGAAAGCATATCCTGGATCCTGAGGAAGTGGGTATGATTAATTGAGCATACTCTATCCAAGGGGTGCACAAACTGGGGGACGCGGCGGTTGCAGAGGCCCCATGCTCTTCCCAAGGCATTTAAATTAAATGCTGGGTGATCGCGTGAGGCCTCTGCAACACTCTACTTACCGTGATTCAGATGGCTGTGTGTCAAAAGATGCTGCGGGTGACGTGACATCACATGATCCTGCAGCTCCAAGTTAGGGGGGGGGGGGGATAAACACCTTGGTAGACAAGACGGGGGTGCAGCAGCAAAGGTTTGCTCTCCCCTGCTCTAGCCAACCATGTATAACACTTTGACAGCAATAAGAACATTGACTATTATAGTTATTACTATGGGGGACAAGATGAAGGTTTCTCTTACCTGTTTGATTGGAAAACTCGCCCTCTGGGCAGGGAATACAGTCAAAGCAGCAGGATAGCTGTCCTGTCCGTGATGACTTTCTGTATCCAGGAAGGCAGCTTTCACTGCAGACAGAGCGTGGAGTCTGTGTGACAAACAGGAGAAGCCTCATCAGTTTGCACTAGTTCACTAAATGTTATATCATTGAGTCTGACTATACAATGCCTGCCAATCACCGAATCATGCTTTCAAACTATCGTCAGGTCACTGCTGTGGTGCAGTCCTGGTACTTTAATCCCAGTTGCTGGTCTGTTGGTACAGTATGATACATTTAAAGACTGTGTAGTGTGTGTGTCACACAAGGGACCTGGAATCACTTGACAGGTTAACTGAGAGAATCAAGAGGATCAATAGCTAGTCACTGGGGAAAGTATATAAGGAAAGCAGACACCTACTCGGTTTTGTCATAATTTTGCGTGAACTGCTCTAAACACATACATAATGCATCAACGGTACCTGTACAGTGTGTTGTAGTAGAACTAAAGACAATTCCTCCATGCAGTGCAACTTTGCAACTGTATCCCCCATCCTAAAGGGTTACTAACATGGCTATTTTATTCTGGTCCCCATCTTGGGTTGCTATGACCCAGGGGTATATAAGAAGGAGGGACTATTCTAGAAGGTGAGGTTCCAGGAGGACTTGAGGAGAGGAGCTTAGAGGAGAGAAGATAAATAATGTTTATAAAGTAATAGTATAGACTAGGCGCCCTTGTTTATTATGTTGCAGATAGGCACAGTACCTGTTAAAGGATTCCCAAAAGATGGAATGGAGTCCTGAATAAGTAATACAATGGAATACAGCTGCTGGTTTTACACCACTTGCCTTGAGAATTCTTCACTAAAACCAGTCCAATGCTACGAGATTTCTGTAGCCAGACTAATGGCCCATCAGATTAACACAGCGGGGGACTCACGCTGTGTGAATCCTACCAGGCTGTCCCATTCAAACACAGGGACCCCCGCTGTGTTAATCTGATCACGAGTTACTGTGCGGTGGTCACAGATTTTCCAAGGTAAGTGGTCTAAAACCGGCAGCTGCATCTGTATGGCACACCATTGAGAGCCTCAGGAAAGAGGGCTCCCCAGTGCCGGCGGATCAGCTCTAACCGGAGATTGGCGCTAATATTCCTGATCAGTCTGTGTGGAAGTGGAAGTTCCAAATTACGCACCAGGTACCGGGTCAAGTAAGAAAGACTAACAGTTACGTAGAACCAGAAAAACCCCAGATGGTGCTCAACGCTCAGTGATTACAATCAGTGAATAATAAGTGAATAAATGTGTATAAAATTTGGGATGAAAATTCAGCATCCACATAAGGCTGTGGCCAGGCAGGGAGCGGGCATGCTGGCGCTCGTGTGCTGCACCCTGCTCGACCGGGCAATTCGTGGCCGGCTAGGTGAGCGCGTGGGGAAGGGGGGGGGCTGTCGGGGGCGCAGCCAAGATTTCAAGTAGCTGGTTCGTCCTCATTGGGCGAACCGCTCACGTGATGTGCAAGCGGCGAATTCAAATTTGCTTCCTTGACAAGCAGGTAAGCGCCACGCATGCTCAGGCGCTTGCTCACACATTGCCACACACATTGCCACACACATTGCTGCAATGTGTTTCATTGCAGCCAGCGTGAGCGCGCCTGCCTGGCCGAGGCCTCAGAGTACAATAACAAGTGATGATATCTATTAGTGAATAAATACTAGATTTTATTTCATGTACGCCTCAAATGTAGAGGGTTATTTTTTACCATAAAGTGTAATTGTATATCTGTATTTTTATTTGTATATTTGTATTTGTATACCGTCTGCACTATTTCTATTCCTCTTTTCTTGCTGAGTACACTTGGATTTCCTGGTATCACAGCTACAGAATTGACACTGATCTTTACACCACTCCATTGTGAGTATAACTTGGAGAGCATCACACTGCATGGATATCACCTGGCACATGCAATATTGCCCAAAGTAGTTTCTTTTTCTCCCTGGATACAGTCTCCCGCTCAACAGTTTTAGGAGAAAAAGTAAACAAACAAAAGGAAAAGGGGTACCCCCCTTGTGATGCTTGCCAGGAGAAGACTATGCCTTGGTATAAATCATCATTATCCTCATTGCAATAGACAGTTTATAAGACACAGGAATCCAAATGTTCACTTGTAATAATCCTTAAACACAACCCATGCACACACCACTAGCCTATAATAGGTATATCTTATGTGGTGATCTGGGCGGTAAATGATGGACTGATCACATAAATGAAGTAACACATTGTGAGTTACTCACTGCTGACCTTGTGGGATTTCCTGGTCCTGTCGGCGTGCTTCTACCCAGGAGTATCTGCAAACAAAGTGGAAAGAACGGCGGTGCATCTGCTGCTGAAGAAAAACTTTGACCAAATGCTGCCAAGAACTAGGTGCAAAAATTTATTATAGGCACATTAAAAAGATCTTTATCTTTGATAAAGCGTGGGTTGCCACGTGAAACGCATCAGAGTGATCTTTTTGCTGTTTTTAATGTGCCTACAATACATTTTTGCACCTAGTTCTTGGCAGTATTTGGTCAAAGTTTTTCTTCAGCAGCAGATGCACCGCCGTTCTTTCCACTTTTTTGGAGAAAAAGTAAAGTAAGAAAGAGAGTGTCAGGATTCTCGTAGGCGCCCAGAGTAATTGGATCAACAGCGATGATGGTTCCGAAGCAATTAGGGGGGGCTGGATCCACACTTACTCAGAGCAACTAAGTCAAAGAAACTTCCTTTGAGTGTTAACAGTGGGCACTAATGGAAGAACTGTATTCATGTATGTCTATTATGAAATCCAGTACAACATTGATAACGTGTATGTGTGGTCCCTGTCCATGGGGACACGGATGAATGACTGTTGTACTACAAAGGTTCCTGGCGTCCATTATTCTTCAACCTTGCTACCGCATTGCAAAGCCATCTGAATCCAGCCCCTGAGTCAAGGTATAACATGTGATGTATAGACAGATGTAGGGCCTCATGCAGAAAGCAGCGATAAGCCACTTATCGCCAGCTGCTCGCCAAAAAAGCCTACTGCGATTCAGTAAGCGCCGAGAAGCTGGTGATAAGAGCAAAAATCACCGGGGTTTTTTGCCAAAAAAATGTAAAAAAAAAAAAATCGCCAGACGTGCGGCGATAAGCCACTGTTTGGCACTGATCAACAGTTTTTCAAACACGCTGAATTCTATAAGCCCCGATCAGCTTGTCGCGGCTGATCGCCACTTTAGAATTGCGATTTCTTCTCCAAATCGTCCTGCCACAAAAAGTTGGCAATAAGGTGGGGAGAAGCTGGCGATGAGCGGCGAGACGGCAATTAGAAAATAAAATTCATGTTTCCTGCATCGGATTGATGCCGGGGGTCTCTGGAGCTGATATCAATATCAGCACCAGAGACCCCCGGCATCAATCTGATGCATGAAAAGAGCATTTACAGGCAACTTCATTACCTTAGCGGCTAACCGCTATGGCAATGAAGGGGTTAACAACCTGTGCCCGGCTTATTGTGGGTAGCGGGGATGGGTGAAGATGGTATTTGGCCCCTTTTGGTGGGTGTTTAGGCCTTGCAGGGGTTTTGCGGGTGGACTTATCCCCTTCATTACATTAGCGATTAATACCACTAAGGTAATGAAGGGGTTAACCCCTCCCGTTACCCACCCGGTATGCCTATACACCCATCCTTGGGGCTACTACCCCCTTCACCCACCCCCGCTACCTACAATTAAAAAAAATACGCACAACAGCCCCACTACCCACCTCCTACGCCCCCAATAAACCATTACAATATCTAATAAACACCAATACACAACCCACCCACTGTAAAACCATGATTTATTTTTTTGCACACACACCGGTGGTCCTGACGGGTGTCCGCAGGCCCCACAGTGCACCCCGGGTGTGTACCCATGGGTGTCTGGGGGCCTTCAGGTTGTTCCCGCTAACCTCTTTGGGCCTCCGGGTGGTCCCTGCGGGTGTCCATGGGTCCCAATGGGGTCCACAGGTGGTCCCCACGGATGTCTGGGGGTCCCCGGGTGGTTCTCATGGGTGTCTGGGGGGACCTCGGGTGGGTCCCCAGGGCCCCCACAGCTGTGCCCCCCACCCATTTCTTCCCTGCAGGTGTCCCCGTGGGTCCTCAGGTGTCCCGTGGCCATCCGGGGGTTCTCGGTACAGTAAGTCTGGGATATGCACAGCCTGTTTAAAGCCGCAATACCAGGTGTCCCGTGGCCATCCAGGGGTTCTCGGGTGGTCCCCTGGGTCCCCGCTGGCCTACGGTTCCAATCCTGTATTTAAACAAACAGAAACATGGCCTACATTTAAATCAATACAGCTCCCCCCCTCCCCCCAAAACACATACAGTACAGTAATGGACAAAATAACTATTATCCAGAGTTGGATAATGGAGTATTTGCCCATTATTAAACACAACTTTATCCATACAGCATAAATAAAGTAAATAAAAACCGTTCTACTTACCCCTGGCAATGTAGAGGACATCCTCGTCAGCTTACTGCAGGGCCATGTCCTTCGATGTCAGCAAGAATACATAATAAATACCATCTATTGTCCCTTAATCACCTTAGCGGTTAATAACTGCAATAGTAATTAAGGGGTTAACCCACCCTGCCCCGCTAAGCACTCGGGAGGCCTAAAAGACCCACTATACCCACCCTTCACCCATTCATTGGTACAGTGGGTACATCATGCTCATATAATATGGGCATAATTTCCCACTATAGCAAGAAATGGTGAAGAAATAAAAAAAACAGGCCAAAATAAAACACACAACATAGCCAACTAAATACATAATAAATGGCAATAAAACAATTGAATGGCACATTGGGTACATCATGTCCATATAATATGAGCATGATTTAACACAATGCCAGTTAATGATTAACTTAAAAAAAAACAATTACAATCAATCTCCTATGCATTCTAAACAAATACAACCAATCTCCTATGCATTCCAATCTGTCACGCTGTGCTCACCAAAAACTAGACTGGACTGCAAGGCCGAGGTGGGGATTAGATATAACACCAACCCACAGCCGCGAGGGCACGTCTTGATTTCAGATTGGTCCGGGTAGCCGGGACGGGGTTGGAGAGGACCGGATCGTAGTGGGTAAGCCGAGGTCGGGGAGCCAGAGGTGCAGAGTCCAAGAATAACGCCGGGTCGGTACACAGGAGGTCACTGAAAGCAGAGCATGTCAAGGCATCACGAGATAGGGAGCAAGGCAAGGCACAAGAGAGGTGAGCACAGGAACATAGACTATGCTCAGCCGCTGAGTGAATGGAGAACAGGGAATAAATAGTGGGCTCACCAATGGGAAGCTGGGAGCTAGGAGGCGGGAACCAGGAGGAGTCTGTGGCAGGACAGGTTTCAGGTGTCAGAAGCACCTATGATTTTGCTGCGGCTGCACGTGTGCAGAGCGCACCCGCGCAAGGAGAAGACGTCTGTCGGCACGGTTGCGCATATGCGAGCAGGGAGAGCGGTGTCTGCCCAGCTGCGCCAACCGCGGCGAAGTGCAGGAGGTGTGGGGGCAACCCAGGAGTGAGTGTACTTTGTGCCGGTGGCGGTGCGGAATGCTGGAACCTGCGGGGAGCACGCTGAGGGCGGCGTGACTCCCCTGCCCTCACTCACACAATCACAAAATAAAAACAAATTAAGAAGGAAACACAACAAAATTAACACCAATCAATTAATCAAAATCAAAATAAAGTCCAGAATAAACAATTAAAACACCTAAACAAATCCATGAATAAATAAAATAAATATGCAAATAAACTGCATCATTCTAAAACAAAAGTCACAAAATAATCCAACATTATAAAGCAAACGCCAATCAAAAGCCAGAAAAAAACTATTTAAAACACCAACAAAAATGCCAGCATACAAAATACAAACACTAAATAAAGAGCATAATAAATAAAAAAACAAGTTGCCAATTTACATGCAAAATACATAAAAGCAAGCATTGTCAAAACAACTATTGCTTGTTCCTTAGTTCCTTGTCCCTTGTTAGTTATTAATCGCTAAAGTGATTAAGGGGGTAGGGGCCATTAGATTGTATTTATTATGTATTCTTGCTGAAATCGGAGGACATGGCCCTGACAAGACCGCCCTTCACATTGCCAGGGGTAAGTAGAACTGTTTTTATTTATTTATGCTGGCTGGCTAATGATGTATTTAATAATGGACAAATAATCTATTTGTGATAAGTAGGTATGTAGAGGGAGAAAGGGGGTGACCCGGTATTAAAGGGGTTGCACCCCATTTGGCCATTCCCTGACCTCACCAGGGAGACAAGGGGTTAACTGGGCTGAGGTCCAGAAATGTGATTTAACCCTTGTTATGACATGAAAATGTGTATTCCCCTGTTCCCATGCTTTATTGTAATATCTGGTTTAATCAGTGTTTGCATCACACACACACTAGGATCCATCCGGGAGTACAAGGGTTAATAGTTATTTAGTGATTATAGCCCTTTGTGTAATTTTCCCGCCTTTTCAGGCACCATTTTGCAGGGTCCCATGGGCCGCCATTGGAGCTCAATGTGTTTCAATGGCGAATATTGCTGTTTTTGTCCGGTTTCCTGTGAAGACCAGCAGATGGCGTCCGAGAGGAGGAGCG
Source organism: Ascaphus truei (assembly GCF_040206685.1). NCBI lineage: Eukaryota > Metazoa > Chordata > Amphibia > Anura > Ascaphidae > Ascaphus > Ascaphus truei. The sequence goes on from NC_134489.1 coordinate 30,294,397, forward strand.
GCGGTTTCCCATTGTAAGTCAATGGGCCCATTGACTTCAATGGAGATTCCTCGAAGGAGCTTTCCAGGAACGAGTTGGCTGCCGTCCAAACCGCAAAACCGCAAAGCGGATACTTTTTCTATAAGAGAGCTTTGATCACTTAGCAGTCAAGTTTAACGACAAGTGGCGTGGGAATAAACAGTTCTAGAGCACATAGAAATACAATTCTTTTTGCCCCTAGTTCCTAGACATCCCCCCACTCGACCACAACCGGGTCCCTGAATCCTGGATCCCCGATAAGAGTCGAACCGAAAAGAGCGGGTCGCGCCATAGGTTAGAATGGCGGCGGCAGAAACAGCTCAAGAAAACGGCTAAGTGTAAAAAGCTGAAATTTAGGAATCCATATCTCCGGTTCCGTAGGGTCCAGAGGGCCAGGGTTTGGGGTACCTGTAGTCACTGCTCCGGCATCGCAGCAGAACCATCCTTGACCTTCGTGGACCAACCCGACGGAGTATGGACCCCCTTGAAAGTTCGGGACTTTTCCCATAGACTCCAATGGCGGCCAATCTCCATTGACCGGCTATGGCGGAAAACCCCCATTGACTTCAACGGCGGCGTAGCCCCGTTGAAAGTCTATGGCGGCGGATTCCCATAGCCATTAACGGCGACGGTTTGCCATTGAAAGTCTATGGCGGCGGAGCCCGTTGTTTTTAATGGGGATTTAGTGAAAAACCGTGATTTAATTTACAGCGGAGTTTTTTTGTATTAAAATAGGAAACGGTTTAAGGTGTATTTGTATAACTCCGGTTCCGAATTTTGTAGCAAGTCGCAAATTGGACCATAGGGTGTCCCAGTTCCGGCATTGAGAACTGGGAAGTTTGGACCCCCTGGACCCAACGGAACCGGATATTTTAAGATGTTTATGTTTTATCTTTAATACTGTGTCCCAAAGCAGGGATAAAACACAGAGGAAATTCCTTTGCATACCAGGGTAGCATATGGCAAGAGAGGCGACCCAATGTCTAGGACTTAAGTATTGTTCAAAGGATTTTGTCACCCTCACTGTTTACCTGAGGGCGGAGACGGCTCAAACCAGAGCAGTCTATAAGTGTCCCATTTCACACCTTATAACAAAGCGTATCCTGCCAGGAATTCCGTTTAGTAGACTGGCTGGCATTCCTGATGCAAATGTGGGGCTACATAAATGAGACCCCCAGAGCCCAACTGAGCATGTGCCAACTAGCTGGGGGCATGTATCAAAATGTGTTCCCATGTTAGTGTGTGGCTTCAGATAATTGAAAACCAATCACCTGTACTTAATGTTAAGGATAGGGTTACAAAAGGTTTATAAACTGTTGTCCACCTTTTATCCTTGGTCTTCTGATATCATCTTGATTGTACCTGATTGCGAGAGAATATCTATGCAACATACTTCTCATCCCCATCCCCAAAGTAAGTGTACTTCTTGTCTTGTTACTGTACTATATCGTGTGTTCACCTTTCCAAAGGAATAAATATACTTTATTATATCTAAGCCTCGTTCAGTTCAAACCCAGTTATTTGGTGTAAATTACAACCTGTCATGAGCTATCGTCACAAGGTAGTACAAGCACTCAGTCACACTGGTCAAGAGGGTGGGGTACTTAGCTGCCGGTGCGCTGAATCCAGGGAGATTCTGATGTCCCAGAGAAGGTCAGTAGTAGGTAGAGAAGAAGCAGGCACACAATCTTAATTATGCAGTGAATTTAATGCCTGAAAAAACTGTACTGTATGTGTTTTTTTTGGGGGGGGGGGGGAGCTGTATTGATTTAAATGTAGGCCACGTTTTGTTTTTTTTAAATACCGGATTGGTACTGCAGGCCAGCAGGGACCATCCGAGGCCCTCTGGACACCCACGGGGGACCACCCGAGACCCCCCGGATGGCCACAGGGACCACAGAGGACCCATGGGGGAAACCTGCAGGGATGAACCGGGGGCCCAACAGCTGTGGGGGCCCCGGGGACTACCCGAGGGCCCCCCAGAAACCCACTGGGACCACCCGTGAACCTCATTGTGGACCGCAGAGACCACCTGAAAGCCCACGGAGCCAAGTGGGAACCACTTGAAGGCCCCCAGACACCCGTGTGTACCCCCGGGGTGCACTGTGGGACCTGCGGACCCCCGTCGGGACCATCGGGGACTCCCGCCGGCCTGGGGTATTAAGTGTGTGTGTAAATAAATAAATCATTGTTTTACAGTATGTGGGAGCACGGGGCGGGTTGTGTATTGGTATTCATTAGATATTGTAATGGTTTATTTGGGGCCAAGAGGTGGGTAGTGGGACTGTTGTGTGTGTGTGTGTACTTTTTTGTATTCTGGGTAGCGGGGATGGGTGTTTATTATTAAAATTGTAATGAAAAAATAAAAAATTCCAAGCGAGGTTTGCGCAGGGATAGACGGCTTTCTCTCTACAGCAGATAGAACTCGCGGGTAAGGCCTTTTCGGAGGGCAGATCATATCGCTGCCGGCTACTCGCCATTTCTGCAAATGTTGTTATCACTGGTATTTGGCCCTTTCTTCATACCGCAGCACTGCGAAAATCCTGGCAATTTATTTTTCAGCCTTTACTGCATGAGGCCTGTAATCGCCATAGAAACCAAGCAGGTTAGGTTACACAACTATTTGATGTCAATGTTAATGCACTAGGCATAATCTCAAGTTGCAAATATCACCAGCTTTGCACATACACTGCATGTTTAAAAGTCAACCATGTCAGTAATTAGTTGATCAATCAGGGCTGTAATAAGAAAAATAAGCAAAGTCAAAGGAACATAGTTGTAAAATTACCGTGGTAAATCCGCTACCCCACTGGATTGTCTTCTCATGAAGTATGAATTGCTCTTCTGCAGAAGTCTGCGTGTTAATTCTCCCAACTCTTGTACCAACCAAAGTCTCATCAGGGAAAACAATCCAGTTGATAATATCAAAGCCCGAAGTCAAGTCTCCATGTTCATCAAAAAACACTTCATCTCCTGCGCTGTTTGTAAAACGGACCTTCCTCAGGTACTTATTGAGCTTAAGAAATAAATAAAAAATAAAAAAGTGAAGAGCATTATATACTGTAAATATGGATAACTTCAGTGTGCAAAATGTAATGTAAATTAAAATTAAATGAGGCTGAACTGTAAGAGACATGAGAGAGAAGATGATTTAGACATACAAATCATTGTTACATTTTTATTTAACCAACAAAAGTATATTTAATTAAATCCTGAAAGTCACAAAAAGATAAATGTATTTATGTATATTGGTTATTTTGGTGCAAGGATGAATGATTTTCACCCTGCACCTATGTATCAAAGCTTTTTGTTCCAATGTTGTCCCGTCTGCCCTTGCTTGCACTTTAGGGAATGTCAGTAGGAGGAGTCGGAGAGAGCTACATGGTGCACATATTATAATAATATGTATCACGGTCTGCGTCTCTCTGTTACATTCTTTTATCCATTTTATTTGATCACAAAAATCCTCCATGTCTGAAGTGGCGTAAATCTAACTTTCTGCAGCACATGTTCTTACATATGACGCAGCTCTGCCCCAAAAATCCTGTATACAGTACATAGCCTCCAAAATGATTTACTGAAGTTTAGACAAAGGGACAGAAAGAGACACCTGCTCCAGCTTCTTATCATCCCAAAGTCTCAGCGGTACCTTAACGCAGGTGGCACCTATGTATCAAAGCATTTTGTTCCAATGTTGTACCGTCTGCCCTAGCTTACACTTTAGGGAATGTCAGTAGGAGGTGTCGGAGAGAGCTACATGGTGCACATACACTGGCGACACACTTTATTCGAGCTTGGCTAGTCCCACGAATTCGGGTATACCCGGGTGTATTGAGGTTTGTGACTGTTTTCTGCCCGAGTGCATTGAGGTATTTTCCAAGCAGGGATTGAAGCATTTTATTCCCGCTGGCTGCAATACTGCACAGTATATATATATATATATATATATATATATATATACTGCATTACAATTCATGAATTTATGCCATCTGGTAGACACGCGAAGCATTGCAGCCTATTAAATCCTAATCATTATCATTTAACAGATCAGCCGCCCGTCAGCCAGGCATGAACCCAGGCTGGGAAGGCAAACGCAACGGGGCTTGTCAGAGGTGAGGAGCGGCGCATTCCAGGTATCTGCCAGGTACATACTGGGTATTTGCTCGAATAAAGTGTGTCGGTGCAGTATTATAATAAGATGTATCACGGTCTGCGTCTCTGTGTAACATTCTTTTATCCATTTTATTTGACCACAAAAATCCTCCATGTCTGAAGTGGTGTAAATCTAACTTTCTGCAGCACATGTTCTTACATATGACGCAGCTCTGCTCCAAAAATCCTGTATACAGTACATAGCCTCCAAAATGATTTACTGAAGTTTAGACAAAGGGACAGAAAGAGACACCTGCTCCAGCTTCTTATCATCCCAAAGTCTCAGCGGTACCTTAACGCAGGTGGCACTTCAGGTCAGTGGTGTCCGGGTAGGTATCTGCTTGAGGGTCCAGGCATAGAGGTCTGGTTCCCTTGGGTCTCTCTCTCTCTCAAGAAACCACCCTCCTTTTCCTTCTGTCAGCTCCCTTGTGAGCTAAGGAATCTCCTTCCTGTTAATCAGACCAGGCTTTTTCTAACAGTCCTAATCAGCCAGGTGGAGTCTGGTTGCTTGCCTGTGCAATTAACCAGCACACTGCTGGATTTAGATGCAGTTTCTCTCCAACAGTGATAAGTTCCTGTTACAAGGTCCTACTGACAAAATTAAAATAAAAGGGGACACGGACTGACACATACAAACAGTGAATATAAATAGAGATGGATGAATCTGCCCAAATCCATTTCCCAGGTTTTCTCACATTTTTCACCCACAATCTGTTTCGCTGTGTAAAATCTGCAAACGGATTTGGTCAGTTTTAATACAGACGGATTCATCAAAAACTGCCATTGGTCTTACAACCTGTTGATGGATTTGTAGAATCTAATCCGTGGATTCAGCAATCCGTTGGTGGATTGTTAAGAATTGCAGAATCCACGGATTGGATTCTACAAATCTGACCACGGGTTGTGGAATCCGTGGAGTGTATTGGTAATAATAATAAAAAAATCTGTGAGACGCTAATCGCCCTTTTGGAGATTGAGCCGCTGAAATCTGTGGACCAAAGGAACCGGCCGATCCACTGCGGATCCAAATCTGCCCCCAAAATGTGCCCATCTGTACATGTAATCTACAGTGCATAATGATAGAGTTGATCCCTGAAATTCAATTGTACTGCACCCTTCTCTGAGTGACCCTGGAAAGGGTGTGACACTAGGAATTATCAGGAAGTCAAACAGACCAGAGCAAATAAGGATCTACAGTATATGACTACTACAAACTCACAGAGTAGTGTGGCGGCAGGTACGATGTTGTATAATCTCCTGCACCACAACTAATTTCAACCTGTTTTTTCTGCCTTTGCCGAAGTTTGTAATATTTGAAAGTGGCATGGAAATGAACCCACGGTTTTGTGAAATGCCAAGACATTATCCATTATGCAATGCCGCCTTCCTTTGATGGGCATTCAATTAACAATTAGACAACTTCAAAACTGCCTGTGCAATATGTCAGCTCCTGTTTAGAATATACAGCAGAATGTGGTTGGGTTGTGACATCTTAAAATGAAAAAATCTATTAACCACTTATAGATCACTAGGTAGAGAGGTTCATGTCATCTTAGGCTTGGAAAATATTTTTGACAGAGTGAATTTTTGACACAGTACAGTACTTAATACATATTGTTAACATATTGTATGTACTTTGTCATTCCTATTCTAACTACTTTATAAACACATTCCTCATATCAGTCACTGGTGCATAAGGTACTAAAGCAGTCACAATGGATGTGAATGACATTGATACTTTAATGCAGCTCTAAACTGACTTTTGGGATCAAGCAAATGTGTTTGAAAGATCCGCGCTCGAGCTGTCATAGATCTTCTCCAATGTTAAAACAATTCTTTTGCAGCTGGGTGTGTAGGAGCCCCTCCCAACCGCTCCTTAAAGGGGTCTCCTAAAAATGGGACTTGACTTTTGACTTTTGGGATCAATTTACCAGCTTTCAAATGAAATAAGTTCCTGCTACAGTATATGTCTGTAACGTCACTAGACTGGTTACCGTTAGACAGTGGTTAAAGTGTGATTGTACTAGGAGTACTAAACATTACTCCTATATTATTGTGTAAAAAAACCTCAAGGTGTTCTATGAGGTCCAAAGAGATTTGCTCCAATGTTAAACATGGTTTTAATTCAATGAGATCAAGCAGTCTTTGAGGCATTCTATCTGTACCCTGTATACGGCAATTATAATAGATGCATTAGTCTGTATATCAAAGCTAGCTTACCTCCCAGGGCTGCACATCACTTAGAGTCAGGTTGTTTCCTTGTTCGTAGTTGTAAGAGTACATATTGTGCAAGGCGTGTGCTAAAGTATATACAGCATTATATATACTGTAGCTATAGACTGAAATATCTGTGTGAAAATTAGGATATAAGGAGTTCTCAATCTTCTCATTGCGAGTGCATCTTTCAGTGTCATGCAAGGAAGTATTTATCCAATTACATGAATGCAATTCAAACCATGTTTCTAAAGTCAAAATGTCTCCTGGCAAAAGGTCAGGGTTGAAGGTTACAAGGAATTGCTCAAATCCTGGGATACCTTTATAATGGGGAGTAAAAGCCAGGCTCCCATTAAAAGGTGCAAGGGACAGAAAGTCATAATACAACCCAGAGGACACATCCCATTGAGAAGCGATGATCCAAACCTTTTTTGGGACAGGGTCAAAATTGGAATACATGATTAGGCTTATTGTAGACATGTAATCTGAATTACCATAAACTATAATGACTTGGGATGTAGACTTTTTCATACTATTGGTGATCTGTATGCTCCTTTCCCCTATGCTCTGATAAAGAGGTAAAAACTCATTGAATTCAACACAGCCCCCACTCTGTGTGATCTGTTTCTGTAGAATCTGACTGGCCTTTACACCAGACTCATCTTCTGAAGCCAGTATTCCAACCCAGGTCCAGCCAAAATGCTTTAATAATTTGACAATGCCCAGGAATTGGGCTGATTCACTTGGGACCGTGCGGTAGACAGAAGGAAACTGAACTTTATCGCTCAGGATCGGATCCAACGTGGCGTAGCTGATCTGGAAAATAATGTGGTGGTCAGTGGTCAGAACATGTTAGTGAGAACCTGCAGGTGAAAGATGTTGTGCAAAGTGCAAGCAGATCTGTTGATGTAATCCTTATTATTGTTTGTTTTGGGGTGACTTAGAGCAGGAGTGATCAACTCCAATCCTCAAGCCTCCCCACCCCCCCAACAGGTCAGGTTTTCAGGCTATCCCAGATTCAGCACAGGTGGCTCGATTAGAGTCTGCCTGTGTCTGCTTTACCAAGGGGTGTGTGCATCTGTGCGTAAAACAACATATCCACATAATGTGGCACCATACAGTATGGCAGGGAAAATGTCTTACTATTCTTACTATTCAACATGTTTAATACCCTTAAACATCATTAACCACATACCAATATGACCTATGCCATATTTCCTCAATAGCATGTGAAGTTGTGAAATACTTTTCCAGCAAACCCACTGAATTTTAATCAACATCTGTAATATTCAGGTATTTTAAGGATAACTCAGAGGCTAAGCCCACATCTTTAATAGAAACACCTACCTATCCCCCTCCTCATACTACTAAAAAGCACTGAAATTAATATGAGAGAGAGAAAGAGAGATTGAAATATATATTTAATTATGACGAGATGTTGGGAAAGATCGACTAGCCATACTGCACCGACACACTTTATTCGAGCAAATACCCGGTATGTACCTGGCAGATACCTGGAATGCGCCGTTCCTCACCTCTGACAAGCCCCGTTGCGTTTGTCTTCCCAGCCTGGGTTCATGCCTGGCTGACGGGCGGCTGATCTGTTAAATGATAATGATTAGGATTTAATAGGCTGCAATGCTTCGCGTGTCTACCAGATGGCATAAATTCATGAATTGTAATGCAGTATATATATATATACTGTGCAGTATTGCAGCCAGCAGGAATAAAATGCTTCAATCCCTGGCTGGAAAATACCTCAATGCACTCGGGCAGAAAACAGTCACAAACCTCAATACACCCGGGTATACCTGAATTCGTGGGACTAGCCGAGCTCGAATAAAGTGTGTCGCCAGTGTACATATTTTAATTAACACATTCACTCCTTGCATCAAATAATGTTTCAATTCTATGGCTCAATACATTAAACCAGGGGTTCTCAACTCCAACCCCCCTCACTCCCCTTTAGGTCAGGTTTTTAGGATGTCCAGGATTCAACACAGGTGGCTAAGTCTTTGTTTGAGCCACTGATTGAGCCACCTGTGCTGAAGCATAGATATCCTAAAAAACCTGACCTGTTGGTGGGTATCGAGGACTGAGGTTGAGAACCCCTGTATCAAGTTGAGAATATGGCAAAAAATAAAGATGAGTTATAAAGTAGAAGATTAATGCCCATATATTCTCAGCAATACAGTATGCTTGGATTGTTCTGTATATCTTTTTTAACCTTACCTGTGGTATCTTGTAAATCCCGAATACTCTGGCCAGCTCAAGTGTAACTTTGGAAGAAAGGCCATCAACAAAAGCCACCATGTTTCGTGAGTGCTCACACCTAAAGTTGGGTATTGAGCTTGACTTTCCAGACATCATGTTAATCGCACCCAATGTTGACATTTCTTCATTTAAACAAGTGTCACTGATATAGAAACCAATGGAAGTGTTTGGAAGGAGCTCAGGATCCCTGTTAATTTCATTGATTGCAAACACAAAGGCCAAAAGATTCTGGTAGTTCTTCAGCTTTAATCTACAATAAGAGGAGGACCAATATAAGTGAGTGGAGGTCACTAGTTACCATTACAAGTGATCATATTGTACGTTGATCATGGTGCCAGTGGTAGCATGGAAGTAGTGGGCACTAGAGATGGGCAGAACAGTCCAAATCTGTTCCCCGAAACTTCACAGATATTTTAGGCCATTCCGTTCCCCCCACCAAAAACTGCCCACGGATTTGGCATAAAACAATCTGTCTCAAAAAATGGGGAAGGGGGAAAAAGGGGAGTGCTCTTGGGCCAGCCTGTTCAAACAGAAATAAGATGCAAGAATATAGAATTTACGGGTAGATACGGAGAGGAAAGAACTCTGCACAACTAGCACTCTTTAAACTATGGGTTGTAAGGTAAATGGTACTATAACGTAATATTAAATAAAATATCTTATAAAATGTAAAGTCCCAAGGTAGTTACTATATGGAGTATATCCCTGTTAGTAATGGAGACGGACTGACAAATATGAATCCTACACACTCATAACAGTAAGCATGACACAGCTACTATGTATTAAGACTAGGAGTCCCAGGGTATATTTATATGTTATATGATGTATTTGTTATCACTTATTCTACTGTAGGTTGGCCAATTTCATTGTCAGTGTAGTAGTTATATATTTATATAGTGGCCATTATATACATAGACAGGACAGGCTTAACACCAGCCTGGGGTAGGTGATAACGTTTAGTGATATTTTTTTGCCTTTATAATTACTTTATGCTGACAGATCATCTCTAAATGTTCCAGATTTATCAAAGAAGCCATCTGACTTTTTCTTTTAATAAAACACAGTAGATTTTATGCACTGGTTTGCCCCAGTTGTGCAGTTGAGCAAACTTTGATAAATAGACTGCTAGACATTATTGATTAAAGAGCAATGCATCTCTGCTGTGAAATAACGGATTCCAGGCACAGAAACAATTGTTGCTGAGGCTATCAGATTCAGCAGTGAAGATAATACAGGGAAAGCTGATGCGATCTAAGGCTTCGTCCATGGAAGGACAGGCAGCGCTAAGCCCCGGCACCCTCAATGAGGATGTCTTGAGAGGGGGCTCATGCGAGCGTCCGCAGGCGTGCTGAGGAGTTGGATTTTTCAGCCGACAGCGAATGCTGTTTTTCAGCATGCTGTCGGCTGAAAACATCCAATCACAGCACAGCAGCGTCAACGTCACGGCGCTGTAACGTTGGCACCGTGACGTTGACATCGGTGCGTCGCGGGCTATTGGCCCAGTGAGGTTACTGCCTCGCCTCCCCCTGCCTCCCAATCGCGCACGCTGGCTCGCCTGCATGTGCATGAAATCGCTCATGCTTGAACATGCGAGCCTCAGCGTCCGCGCGTCTAAGTGCGGCTCCATCCTCTATGGACGCAGCCTAATGATGCAGTGATATTAATATAGACAGACATGATGAGAGCACGTTAACTTCTATCATGTAAATGTATTAACAATGTAATAATGTGTAACAAATACCAGTGAAACCAATCCTCAAGTCTTTTGCATGATCTGTAACAGAAATGGACTGTCTTTTAATTAATGGCATTTGGAGTCTTCCTCCTCAGTGTTTTTTCAAGGCTCTGTGTCTTATTTAAATGTGTCAGCCTCTCAGTGGGAATACAAGAGGGATAGAAACGGAGATCTTACATTGAGTCTGGATTCTATTGTTAAATATTAGTATATATTTTAACATTTGTATGTGCTATTTCTCAGTCCCTCTGCAGCATCATTTGTGAATACAATACCAAGCGCTGTACTGTATGTGAGTGAAATCTGTTTAAAGTAAGTCTGGACTTTCGATTATTATTAATGTGCAACTATCAAAAGTTCTATACATACTATATGATAAATAAGGCGAGATTTGTACATGCGGAACTTTGAGGGCAACTGCAATATTTACATAATGGAACAGGAACCACTTAGCTTGAAAAGAAAAACACAGCATACTCACACACGACATAATTTCTCATATTGAGGTAGGCGATGAAAAGGGTTCTTCATGTACAAGGGCATAATATGCACAGTGACGAGTCCTCCAAAGATGACGTCTCCATCCTTGAAATATTGCTCCAATGTGGGAATTCTGAGAGCGCAGTCTGAGTTGACAAACATGCTGACCACGTGGGGAAATACTAACAGCACCAACACAAGAAAGAGAACTGGGAACATCTCTGATGATGTGAGTTGTTGATGCACGTTAGATGCCATTTGCATATAAGAATTAGCAATCACCAAGACACAAGTCTTAGGGAGTACAGTATGTTAATCCATTTACAATGTATGTGATGGAGTTAGACTTACATCTGTAATATCTAAACTGTATTTAATACGCAGCTGCACATACAGTGCTGGAAGCAATAAAATGACCTAACATACAGTAGTAGGCAGTTTCACTGAAAATAAGAGTGCCTTATATCTCTTTTTAAACTGTTCAGGTGTGACAGGTCTGATGCAAGGGTATACTTTTCTTGAACATTATAATTAGGGGCAATTACATACCAGTGGTGAAATGATGCATCTTGCTGACATAACCTATTATTTTAATGCAGAGCAGCATATCACTCAACACAGAGGGAAATACATGTGTATGTCCAATAGCCTTCTTGTAAACAGTCCATAGTGAAAAGTCTCAGGCATTTCAACATCTCCCAGAAGAGATGCTGACAGAGGAATAATACACACCTGAGCTCTAAGCTTAAATTATTTCTCCTTTACAAAGTTTAATGCTTCATTCAGGTTACAGAGAAACAAAAGAGTGAGGAAGATCAACTTAATACCACAATTATATAAATATGAGGAAGCAATAATAATGTGGGTGCAATGCTTGATTAGAGGGCATATATGAATACAAATAGGAGGACAAAGAGGTGTCCCCCAAAAGAAAACCATTTGTACTGTATGTACACCACTCTGCTAAGATAGAACTGTTGTTCATTCTAAATTAAACTACAATAAATAACCTTAAATGAGTACATGTGGTGTTGATGCACAGAAGTTGAGATGAGACACAGATAACAGAATAAAGGCTAAATATGCTCAAAAATAAATCAATGTGTTTCAATAGTAAGCACTGTAGGCAGGGTGCATAGCCATACAAGGCTGTGATACAGTAGCTAGAAATAAATTGAATGAGCTAAGGAGTGTTAAAATAATACACTTTACTCATGAGTCAAAGGGCCTCATTCTAGTAGCTTCGATAACCAACTCAGAGGATTTTGAGCAGTTCTCGTACAATTTGGCTAGATAGCTACTGTATGTATACTGTATATACTGTATGTATGTATGTATTTATATAGCGTATTAATGTACAAAGCGCTTCACAGTAGTAATACACACGGCAATCATATAAATAACAAATAATACAAATAACACATAATGGGAAGAAGTGTTTCAGACATATGTGACGATTCAGGGGATTCCTTCCCCTTCTGTATCCTCCTCTGTCCCATCTCCTTCCAATCCCTCTACCCTCTCTCACTCCTGTCCCGCTCCGTCTACCTCTCTCACTACCCCACTGCCTCAGCGCATGCCCCGCAGGTCTCGCGCGCCCGCGCGGTACCCGAGCCCCTGCGGCGGTGTTCCCCGCTCCCAGACACTTAATATGCCTGCGGCCAGTACCTCACCTTCCCTGGCGTCCCCGTCTGGTCCTCTGCCTCCCGCCACCGGGGTGCCCGTGGCATGGCGCTCCGCGCGCCTGGTGACGCAGACTGTGCGTGCGCTCCCTCAGCTTACGGAGGGCGCACGCACATGCTCCTCTTCTGGGGCCTGTCGCTCTCCTGATTCCTCCTCCCGGTCCCTGCGGGCCATCTCCCTGTCGCAGCCTGTGCGCGCGCATCCTCAGCTTACAGAGGGCACGCGCACATGCTCCTCTTCTTGGGCCTCTCGCTCTCCTGACTCCTCCTCCCAGTCCCTACAGGTCATTCCCCTGTCTGCCCCTTCTGTCTCCTCCTCTTCTCTCCCTGACCTATCCCTGGTGTCTCCCACTTCTCTCGCTGCTCCTCCCCTCTCTCCTATTTGTGTGTCTCCCTTTATAATCCCTGTCTGTCCTCTCTATCGTCGCTCTGCATAGTTCCTGTTTCCCTGTGTGTGCTGACCTATGCTGTGCTCCATCTGTGTCCCTGCTGTATCCTGTTCCTGTGTTTACTTTGGATTTCCCTGGCTTTGACCCCTGCTTGTCATGGACTAATTCTGCTCTCTATACCATTTGAACCTTGCTACGAACTCTACCTTGCTGACCTCTGGAATCCTTGGACCTGGCTTTGTACCCTGACGACTCTACTCTCTGGACCCCTGGACATTGGCACACGGACATGACCATTCTTACGCTTACACCACCAGACGTTGCAAGTATCTTTAACCACTCTCTCTACAGGCCCAGCAACGCTATACCACACTCCGGGCTTGCTCCCACTGCTGTGGGTATGTGGTGTAATACCGTTCCCACCTCAGTACTGGGGTCCTGCCAGGTCTGCGGGCATACAGGCTTGACATTATGCAGAGCCCAACAAACGCAGACCCCCCTGAGGTGGGTACCGGTATTGCCATAGAGATTTCCATTGAGGCCTTACAATTTTTTAGTAACCAGTTAACTACCGTCTCCCAGCAATTGGCCAAGTTCTCCCCTCAGGAGACCCACATGGCTCGCACGCCACCGGTTGCCACAAACTACGCCAACCCTGGACATCGTATTCCTTCTCCGAATCACTACGATGGGGACCCCCTCGCCTGCCACGGTTTCTTAAACCAATGTTTATTTATTTTATTTATTTATTTATAAAATATTTTACCAGGAAGTAATACATTGAGAGTTACCTCTCATTTTCAAGTATGTCCTGGGCACAGAGTAAAACAAATAATACATGGTTACAAGTACAGTTACATAAATGAACAGGGTATACATTATATACAAGACATTGCATGTACAGTTAAAGAAAATATATATTATGAGCGTATGAAACAGTTACAGACCAGGTTAAAATGTGAGACAGCCTTAGATTTGAAAGAACTTAAACTGGTGGTGGATGTGAGAGTCTCTGGTAGGTTGTTCCAGTTTTGGGGTGCACGGTAGGAGAAGGAGGAACATCCGGATACTTTGTTGAGCCTTGGGACCATGAACAGTCTTTTGGAGTCTGAACTCAGGTGATAAGTGCTGCAAGTGGTAGGGGTGAGGAGCTTGTTCAGGCATCTGGGTAGCTTGCCCATGAAGAATTTAAAGGCAAGACAGGAAAGGTGAACTTTGCACCTAGACTCTAGTTTTGACCAATCTAGTTCTTTGAGCATTTCGCAGTGATGTGTGTTGTAATTGCATTGGAGAACAAAACGACAAATTGAATTGTAGAGGGTGTCAAGTTTGCTAAGGTGGGTTTGAGGTGCCGAGCCATATACTATGTCTCCATAGTCAATAATTGGCATTACCATCTGCTGTGCGATACGCTTTCTGACCAGGAGACTTAGGGAGGATTTGTTCCTGTAAATTACCCCTAGTTTGGCATAGGTCTTGGTTGTCAGGGTATCAATGTGCATCCCGAATGTTAAGTGGGAGTCAAACCATAAGCCCAGGTATTTAAAACTAGTGACAGGTGTTAGGGTGGTGTTAGCATTGGTTCTAATCAGGAGCTCAGTCACTGGAAGCTTTAAAAATTTAGTCTTGTTCCCAAATACCATTGTTACAGTCTTGTCAGTGTTTAAAAACAGTTTGTTTTGGGAAATCCAGTTTTCGAGTCTCAAAAAGTCAGACTGGAGTATGTGTTGAAGGTCAGAGAGGCTATGGCTGTGTGCATATAGAATTGTGGCATCTGCATACATGTGTATTGAGGCTTCCTTACAAGCTGTGGAAAGATCATTAATGAACACTGAGAAGAGTAGGGCCCCCAGAACAGAGCTTTGCGGGACGCCACAGGTGATATCCAGGGGGTTGGAGTTAGAGCCTGAGATGGACACATGTTGTGACCTTCCTGATAGGTAGGACTGAAACCAGTTTAAAGCATGCTTCCCTATTCCAGAGCTCTGGAGTTTGTTAAGCAGGATAGCATGATCAATTGTGTCAAAAGCCTATGCAAAATCTAGGAATACTGCACCAGTGAGTTGTCCCCATTCCATTCCACACTGGATTTCATTGCAAACTTTTAGCAGGGTAGTTATGGTGGAGTGTTTGGGACGAAAGCCAGATTGGAGTTGGCTAGGGAAATTTGTCTTGGTATAGAAATCACTTAATTGGGAGTGGACACATTTTTCCATGACTTTGGATAGAATTGGGAGAAGTAAGATTGGCCTGTAGTTTGAGACAATGTTTTTGTCCCCACTTTTGAAGATTGGGACAACTCTGGCAGTTTTCTAGGTCTTAGGGATATGGCCTGCAGACAGGATAGAGTTGACTATGAACGCAATTGGTTTGGCAATGGCTGGGGCACCAAGTCGTAGGAACCTAGATTGTAGTAAGTCAGGTCCACATTGGCTGCTTAGTTTTAGTTTGAGGAGCGCTTGTATAATCTCCTCTTCAGATACTGGGCCAAATGGAAAATTGTGGGCAGTGTTGGGAGGGGGTGGGACTATAGGGGTACTCCTAGGATGAGATTCAGGTTTGTGGTTTGGGCTGCGTTTCGCTAATAAGTTAGTGGCACACCCCACAAAGTAATCATTGAATGCATTTGCAATGTCAGTGGGGTTTTTCAGAGTAATATCCCCCTTAGTGATATTACTTGGTTGTTGATGGTTAGGAGGCTGGAATATATTGTTGATAACCTTCCAGAAGTTAGCTGGGTTTGATGTATTTTGGTGGAGATTGTCAGAGTAATATTGTGCTTTTGCATGCCTTGTTTGCCTTGTGCACATGTTCCGCATGCATCTGTAGTGATTGAGATCCTTTGTAGTGCTAGTTACTTTGTAGCTTTTCCACAAGGCATCCCTGAACTGGTAGAGTGCTATAAGGTAAGGTGTAACCCATGGAAGGTGGGCCCTCCGTACCCTTATTTTGCGTAGTGGAGCATGGGTATCGCAGAGTTTTAAGAACTCAGATTGGAAATAGTCGAGCGCAGAATCAGGGTCGGGAATTAAATCGATTCTGTGCCATGGGCAGTTGGTAAGGTCATCCAGAAACTGTTTTGGGTTAAAGTTTTTAAATGTTCTAGTGAGGAGAACTTTAGGGCTTGAATGGGGCGGTTTAATTTTCCTTACACAGTACACTATTGCATGGTCACTGAAAATATCAGGAAGGATGCCAGAGGATTGGATTCTGCTGGGGTTTGAGGAGAGAATCCAGTCTAGCAAGGAATGGTTATGCGATTTCATGTTTATCCGTGTGTGTTGGGAAATGAGTTGCGATAGGTTAAGTGACTTGAGTTGTATCTGGATTTTGTGGTTTTTAGGGTCAAGCCAATTGAAGTTGAAATCCCCAAGAACTAGCAGCTCATTCTTCTCATTCAGAGAGGAAATGAAGCCAAGAAATTGGGTGATATCAGTCAGGGATTGTAGATGGGCTTTAGGGGGGTGGTAGATGCCAGCAAGCAAGATGGGCTTAGAAAAGGGGAGGCAGATTTTGCCAACTAGAATTTCAAAAGAGGGTGGGCTTATTGGGCAATTTAACAGTGAAAATTGTAATGTGTCTGCAATATAAAATAACACCCCTCCTCCTCTCTTTGACCTATCTCTCCTAAAAATGGAGTATCCCTGAATGGCGATATTTGCATCAGGGGTTTTAGGGGATAGCCATGTTTCTGTAAGAACGATGGCTTTGGGTTTATGCATAAGGCACCATGCCCTTAGTTCGTCCAGTTTGGGCAGCAGGCTCCGGATGTTTATATGGGCAACAGAAAGCCCTTTTTGGAATTTAAAGGTGGAATTCTCAGGGGCATGGGACAGAGCTGAAATGGGAGGACCTGGGTTAGGTTCAATATCACCTGCTAAAGAGAGTAATAGTATGAGTAGAAATTTGGGTAGTTGTTTGCAAGTTGTAGATTTGTGATGTTTGCCATTTGAGTGAGCAGTGGTTGGTGTGCTGGTTTTTAGAGTTCTCCACCAACATTCAGTAGATAGTGAAAGGCTTTTGAGTAGTCCAGGGTGTATGGTGATGTTGGGTGTGGGCCAGGATGGAGGAGTCTGTAGTGGATAGAGGGAGTAACATCTCCATGAGGCCAGGAGAAAGAAAAAAGTTATAATACATAGCAGGTTCATGATGCTAGAGGTAGGCAGTGCTGCAAGGAGCTGTTGTGAACAGAGTCAGTGTGTGCAGACTAAACAGCAGGTGTGTGCCTGTTCCTTGTCAAATGTTTAGCTGTATTGCAATGCTACAGTCAATCAGGGTTTCACTGTATTGTGCAGTCCGTTTTGGGAGAGACTGCAGTGAATAAGTTGTAATGGGGTGGAGGGTTGAAATAGGCAGGTTAGCAAGCATGGGATCATAGTGTGATCTGAATAGCTTACCGTTTGATGTCTTGAGTAAAAGAGTTTGCAGTAGATCCAGTCACCAGTCACCTCTAGTCAAACTATAGTCTAACTATAACTTCTCACTTAAAAGCTCACTTTAAATGGCTCACTATATCATGGCAAAGCAGTTCCTGCAAATGCAGGAAGGGTCTTAGTTACATACAGCTAAAGCAGTCACATGACTCCCCCTCCCCAATAAATCAGCTTCTTCCAGTTGGTCAATTAGCAGCAGAGTTAAGAGGGAAAAAAAAACACCTTTTGCTATTCAAACATACTAACTTCTATCAATGCTAGAGGCCAGAGTCAATCTTTTACACAGGTCTTGCACTTCAGGAACATACTTCTATCAATGCTAGAGGCCAGAGTCAATCTTTTACACAGGTCTTGCACTTCAGGAACATACCTGTGAAGAGAATGCACTTAGATCCATGTCATATCAGCTGAGGTTATTGGTCTTGCATGAAGAAAGTAAGTATATTTACTATAGTCTAACTATAACTTCTCACTTAAAAGCTCACTTTAAATGGCTCACTATATCATGGCAAATGTGAGGTTCAGTTTGAGATGTCCCCCTCCCTGTTTCCCACCGGTCGTGCTAAAGTAGCATATATCTACGCCTTGCTCACCGGAGACGCTCTCGTCTGGTCCTCCCCCCTATGGGAGCGCAAGAGCGAACTAACGCAAAATTACTCTCTCTTCAGACGTGAGTTTCAACTTGTTTTTGATACTCCTGCACGGCGCGAGACAGCCGCCTTCTCTCTTTTTCACATTTCACAGGCCCGAAGATCAGCTGCCAAATACGCCATCGAGTTCCGTACGCTGGCCGCTAAAGTCCAATGGAATGATGAGGCACTCGCTGCCGCGTACTGGCACGGACTCTCAGATACATTGAAAGACGATCTAGCTACCCATGCCCGGCCTTCTTTCCTGGAGGAGTTGATCACCCTGAGCGTACGCATGGATCAGCGTACTCAGGAGCGACGGCACGAAAGGCACTGTTCTCGCTCTCCTTCTTCTGTTATTTCTCACAGGTCGCCTACAACACCCCTCCTGGCACTGGAGTCTCCGGAGCCGATGCAGGTCGGCAGTCAGCAACTTCGGGCCCCGGAGAGAGCGCGGCGTTGCCTGAGTAGACTGTGCTTCTACTGTAGAAAAAGGGGGAAATGTCCTCGGGCGCGTCACTCTGCTCCCAGCTCCACGACGTGAGTTACGTGCAAAGTAAAAAAGAGAGGGGAGGGCCACAGTAAAAAACAACTCAAAGTTATATACACTTCTTTCTTTAGAGTGGGGGTGGAGGGGTGGGAGGGGAAAACAAGGTAAGAATGATGTTAAAACACACTGTTTGGGTAGAGACACACTCACATGGAATTTCTAATATCTTGAGCTGATGTTCTCTCCTCAACACGTGATTACATAGGTTGTAGGTGAGGAAGTGCCCTCTGGTATCTTCCTTGACAAAAATAGAAGGGAAAACAAAATAGTGCAATACAATTTAATTAGACAGGAGGTGAATAAGATTTAAAACTTACAAGCGACCGATATTTTTAGGCATAGAAAGGAGATGTCGCCAGACTCCACAGCATATCCCTTTCTGGGTTGCAGCCTTTCCCCTGTATCCTGGCCCAGCGTCTTGCCTTCTGCGCATGCGCACGCGCAACGGAGTAAGGAAGCTGAAGACTGTATCTGTAGAGGGGATAGGCGGCCGGAGGAGAACATAGCCTGTGCACGGGCCTTGAGTATCCACACTGCAGCCAGAATTATCCCCACATACAGACAGAAAGACCTTTTGCCAGCAGGGATCAGCCGAGAAGCAACACTGCAACCCAGAAAGGGATATGCTGTGGAGTCTGGCGACATCTCCTTTCTATGCCTAAAAATATCGGTCGCTTGTAAGTTTTAAATCTTATTCACCTCCTGTCTAATTAAATTGTATTGCACTATTTTGTTTTCCCTTCTATTTTTGTCAAGGAAGATACCAGAGGGCACTTCCTCACCTACAACCTATGTAATCACGTGTTGAGGAGAGAACATCAGCTCAAGATATTAGAAATTCCATGTGAGTGTGTCTCTACCCAAACAGTGTGTTTTAACATCATTCTTCCCTTGTTTTCCCCTCCCACCCCATCCACCCCCACTCTAAAGAAAGAAGTGTATATAACTTTGAGTTGTTTTTTACTGTGGCCCTCCCCTCTCTTTTTTACTTTGCACGTAACACACGTCGTGGAGCTGGGAGCAGAGTGACGCGCCCGAGGACATTTCCCCCTTTTTCTACCCATACTTATATAGAGGTTGGTGAATAACCTCTGAAAGACTCAGGCAGCGGAATCATTCTGTGGAAAGGACTGAAGCCACACCTTGAATAGTAGGCAAAAAACTTTTTTTGGCGCAAATTTTCTCTTTTTCCATTTGCTTCTACTGTGCTTCTCCGGAACATCGTCTCCAGAATTGTCCCCTGAAGCCGAGAAACGGGAACACCCAGTAAAGGTAGAGGGGCTTTTACTGGGTACTGTCTCTCCTTGCCCCTCTCCTCCCAAAGCTCTCCCAAATAAGTTTCTGCTCCCTGCTACGTTGGAGGGTCCGAACCTTTCCCTGCAGGTTGAAGCTTTCATATATTCGGGATCTGGTGGTAACTTCCTGGACCAGAAGTTCGTGTCAGAGAATCAAATCCCCAAGGTCAGAAGGAAGACCCCCATTGGCCTCGAGGCTATCGATGGCCGACCACTCTAGCCGGCGTTTATCATTTGGGAGTCTATTCCTCTTACATTGACCTTGGCTGATGGTCATAAGGAGGTAATCATCTTCGATATTTTTCAATCTCCTACATTGCAAATTATTTTAGGATTGCCTTGGCTTCAACTCCACAATCCGCGCATTGACTGGACCGGGACTCTGCCTCTCCAGTGGCCTTCATCCACAGATGCCGTTCCTGCGGAGTCTCCTGTTGTAGTGCTTGCCGGCCTGGATTCCGTTTATTCTAATCTATTGACCCTGCCTACCGTGTATCATGAGTACCTGGATGTGTTCAACAAGGTACAAGCGGAGGTTCTTCCTCCTCATCATCCGTATGATTGTCCTATCGATCTCATTCCTGGGACCATCCTGCCAAAGTCTAAGTTATATCCACTCTCCATCCCGGAGACCGAGGCCATGACGTCCTACATTCAGGAAAATTTGGAGAAAGGATTCATCCGCAACTCTACCTCCCCTGCCGGGGCTGGCTTTTTCTTTGTGAAGAAGAAGGATGGATCACTTAGGCCGTGCACTGACGTCCGCAGACTCAATAAGATCACGGTGAAGAACCGGTATCCTCTTCCGCTTATCTCAGAACTGTTCGATCGTCTCCAGGGGGCCTCTATCTTCTCAAAGCTCGACCTAAGAGGTGCCTATAATCTCATTCGCATAAGGGAGGGGGACGAGTGGAAAACAGCATTTAACACACGTTCAGGACATTATGAATATCTTGTTATGCCCTTTGGTTTATGTAACGCTCCTGATGTTTTTCAAGAGTTCATGAACGACATTTTCCGCGATGTATTGGGAACTTTTCTCATAGTTTACCTAGACGACATTCTTATTTTTTCTAAGAATCTGGAGGAACACATTCAACATACCAAACTAGTGCTTTCTAGACTCCGTTCTAATCGCCTATATGCCAAGATGGAGAAGTGTTTGTTCCACCAGACTTCTTCTGCCTTCTTAGGCTATATCATCTCCAGCCAAGGCTTCTCCATGGATCCAGAAAAACTGAAAGCTGTTCTCGATTGGCCGCTGCCTAATTCACTCAAGGCTGTGCAGCGTTTTCTCGGCTTTGCCAACTATTACAGGAAATTCAACCAAAAAAATTCTTCTATTGCTCTTCCCATCACCGCATTGACCAAGAAGGGCGCTGATATCTCTTCCTGGTCTCCAGAGGCGATTCTTGCTTTTGAGGTTCTCAAAAAGGCTTTTGTTTCTGCACCAATCCTTTGTCATCCGGATACCTCCCTCCCCTTCACTTTGGAGGTCGACGCCTCGGACGTAGGAGCCGGCGCAGTCCTTTCCCAGAGGACTTCTCCCCAAGAGAAACTTCACCCCTGTGGTTTTTTTTCACGGAAATTTTCATCTGCCGAAAGGAATTATGATGTTGGTAATCGTGAACTTTTGGCCATAATACTGGCTCTTCAAGAATGGAGGCACCTTTTGGAGGGTTCCAAAGAACCAGTTGCTATTCTCACTGAGCACAAAAAAATGTTATATATTGAGGGGGCTCGTTGTCTGGGATCCCGCCAAGCTCGCTGGTCACTCTTCTTTTCCCGCTTTAACTACACCATCTCATATATTCCTGGTACCAAAAATGTCAAAGCGGACGCTCTCTCTCGTCATTTCTCCACTGAAACCGAAGCTAATAAAACCACGGAGCCTATTCGTCCTGCCAAATGTATAATTTCTGCTAACAACTTCGATGTGTTGGACGAAATCAACAAAGCTCAAGCTCACATTCCCAGCAGGTTCAGGGTACCAGAAGGACGCTTATACGCAGCTCCACGCTTTCGCCATAAAGTTTTACTTTGGGGTCATTCTTCCAGAGCAGTCGGTCATCCAGGCTTCAAAAGGACAGCAGATCTCATTAAACGGACTTTTTGGTGGCCAAAGATGAACCAATATATACTCGACTTCACCACCGCCTGTCCTGTATGTGCCCAGAGTAAGACACTACATCACAAACCTTCTGGACTTCTCTTACCTCTCCCTATTCCGGAACAACCCTGGAAACATACAGTGGTGACCAACTTTATTCTAACTCGGCTAGATCCGCGAATTTAAGAATATCCCGGTGATGTGCGGTTTTGTGTCGTTTTCGCCCAGAGTGTATTGCGTTATTTTCACATCTGTGATTTAAGCATTTTATTCCCGTTGTCTGCAATACTGCAATGCCGTGTAAAAACTCATGGGGGCGTTTGCGAGCTGTTGTCTTTGAAGCCGTCCCCTATAACCCCTAACATACAGTACTGTACACATACAGTACTGTATATGCACATCAATGATACTATAGGCCGTCCTCTGGCGAGATGTGTTTGCAGCAGAGAGAGATCCGCTGCTCTCTGCGCAAACATCGGCACATTAAAAATTATTTAAAATACATTTTTATTCATAGTGTAGATGTGCAGGAGGTCTCCGGAAGTGAACCGCATTGGTTTCTAAATCTAAATAAATAAATACATGAATATAAATAAATATATATATATACTAGCTGAGAGCCCCGGCGTTGCCCGGGATGTTTGTGGTGTGGGGGTGGCATTTGGGTGGGGAGTGGTCCACGCGGCCCATGGCAGTGTGCGGTGGTACTGCTGCTATGGCTGTACTGATGGTGATTGTATCGGTGTGCTGATTTGGGAGGGTTTGTTGCTGATGTGGGGGTGCGGATGTGGGTGTGCCGATGGGGAGGTGCGAAGGTGCCAATGTGTGGGTGCTGATGGTGTTGATGGGGGCTGGGAATGGTGGGGAGCCGAGAATGCCAGTGTGCTGGGGGGGGGGGGGGGCATGGGATACCGGTGCTGATGTGGTGGTGCTGGGGATAGTGATAGTGTATGTGTGTGTATACGTGTGTGTGTGTATATATACACACGTGTGTGTATACATGTGTGTATACATGTTTGTGTGTGTGTGTGTATACATGTTTGTTTGTATACATTGTGTATGTGTACGTGTGTGTGTGTATACACGTGTGTGTGTGTATACACGTGTGTGTGTGTGTGTATACACGTGTGTGTGTGTGTATACACGTGTGTGTGTGTATACACGTGTGTGTGTGTGTGTATACACGTGTGTGTGTGTGTGTATACACGTGTGTGTGTGTGTGTATACACGTGTGTGTGTGTGTGTATACACGTGTGTGTGTGTGTGTGTATACACGTGTGTGTGTGTGTGTGTACACGTGTGTGTGTGTGTGTGTATACACGTGTGTGTGTGTGTATACACGTGTGTGTGTGTGTGTGTATACACGTGTGTGTGTGTGTATACACGTGTGTGTGTGTGTATACACGTGTGTGTGTGTGTATACACGTGTGTGTGTGTGTATACACGTGTGTGTGTGTATACACGTGTGTGTGTGTATACACGTGTGTGTGTGTATACACGTGTGTGTGTGTGTGTATACACGTGTGTGTGTGTGTATACACGTGTGTGTGTGTACACGTGTGTGTGTACACGTGTGTGTGTGTGTGTGTATACACGTGTGTGTGTATACACGTGTGTGTGTGTGTATACACGTGTGTGTGTGTGTGTATACACGTGTGTGTGTGTGTGTGTACACGTGTGTGTACACGTGTGTGTGTACACGTGTGTGTACACGTGTGTGTGTACACGTGTGTGTACACGTGTGTGTGTGTGTGTGTGTGTACACGTGTGTGTACACGTGTGTGTGTGTGAGTGTGTGTACACGTGTGTGTGTGTGTGTACACGTGTGTGTGTACACGTGTGTGTGTGTGTACACGTGTGTGTGTGTGTGTACACGTGTGTGTGTGTGTACATGTGTGTGTGTGTGTGTGTGTGTGTACACGTGTGTGTGTGTACACGTGTGTGTGTGTGTGTGTACACGTGTGTGTGTGTGTGTGTACATGTGTGTGTGTGTGTGTGTACACGTGTGTGTGTGTACACGTGTGTGTGTGTACACGTGTGTGTGTGTGTACACGTGTGTGTGTGTGTGTACACGTGTGTGTGTGTGTGTGTGTGTGTACACGTGTGTGTGTGTGTGTGTGTGTGTACACGTGTGTGTGTGTGTGTGTGTGTACACGTGTGTGTGTGTGTGTACACGTGTGTGTGTGTGTACACGTGTGTGTGTGTGTGTGTACACGTGTGTGTGTGTACACGTGTGTGTCTGTGTGTGTACACGTGTGTGTGTGTGTACACGTGTGTGTGTGTGTACACGTGTGTGTGTGTGTACACGTGTGTGTGTACACGTGTGTGTGTGTGTGTGTGTGTACACGTGTGTGTGTGTGTGTGTGTACACGTGTGTGTGTGTGTGTACACGTGTGTGTGTACACGTGTGTGTGTGTACACGTGTGTGTGTGTGTGTGTGTACACGTGTGTGTGTGTGTGTGTGTACACGTGTGTGTGTGTGTGTACACGTGTGTGTGTGTACACGTGTGTGTGTGTGTGTGTACACGTGTGTGTGTGTGTACACGTGTGTGTGTGTGTGTACACGTGTGTGTGTGTGTACACGTGTGTGTGTACACGTGTGTGTGTGTGTACACGTGTGTGTGTGTGTACACGTGTGTGTGTGTGTGTGTGTACACGTGTGTGTACACGTGTGTGTGTGTGTGTGTGTGTACACGTGTGTGTGTGTACACGTGTGTGTGTGTGTGTACACGTGTGTGTGTGTGTGTGTGTGTACACGTGTGTGTGTGTGTGTGTGTACACGTGTGTGTGTGTACACTTGTGTGTGTGTGTGTACACGTGTGTGTGTGTGTGTGTACACGTGTGTGTGTGTGTACACGTGTGTGTGTGTGTGTACACGTGTGTGTGTGTGTGTGTGTGTACACGTGTGTGTGTGTGTGTGTGTGTGTGTGTGTACACGTGTGTGTGTGTACACGTGTGTGTGTGTGTGTGTGTGTGTGTACACGTGTGTGTGTGTGTGTGTGTACACGTGTGTGTGTGTGTACACGTGTGTGTGTGTGTGTACACGTGTGTGTGTGTGTGTGTGTGTACACACGTGTGTGTGTGTGTGTACACACTTGTGTGTGTGTACACACGTGTGTGTGTGTGTGTGTGTGTGTGTACACGTGTGTGTGTGTGTGTGTGTACACGTGTGTGTGTGTGTGTGTGTGTGTGTACACGTGTGTGTGTGTGTGTACACGTGTGTGTGTGTGTGTACACGTGTGTGTGTGTACACGTGTGTGTGTGTACACGTGTGTGTGTGTGTGTGTGTACACGTGTGTGTGTGTACACATGTGTGTGTGTGTGTACACATGTGTGTGTGTGTGTACACGTGTGTGTGTGTGTACACGTGTGTGTGTGTGTACACGTGTGTGTGTGTGTACACGTGTGTGTGTGTGTGTGTGTACACGTGTGTGTGTGTGTGTGTGTGTGTACACGTGTGTGTGTGTGTGTGTGTGTACACGTGTGTGTGTGTGTGTACACGTGTGTGTGTGTGTGTGTACACGTGTGTGTACACGTGTGTGTACACGTGTGTGTGTGTGTGTACACGTGTGTGTGTGTGTGTACACGTGTGTGTGTGTGTACACGTGTGTGTGTGTGTGTGTACACGTGTGTGTGTGTGTGTACACTTGTGTGTGTGTGTGTGTGTACACACGTGTGTGTGTGTGTACACACGTGTGTGTGTGTACACACGTGTGTGTGTGTGTGTACACGTGTGTGTGTGTGTGTGTACACATGTGTGTGTACACGTGTGTGTGTGTACACGTGTGTGTGTGTACACGTGTGTGTGTGTGTGTACACGTGTGTGTGTGTGTGTACACGTGTGTGTGTGTGTGTACACGTGTGTGTGTGTGTACACGTGTGTGTGTGTACACGTGTGTGTGTGTACACGTGTGTGTGTGTGTACACGTGTGTGTGTGTGTGTGTGTACACGTGTGTGTGTACGCGTGTGTGTGTACACGTGTGTGTGTGTACACGTGTGTGTGTGTACACGTGTGTGTGTGTACACGTGTGTGTGTGTACACGTGTGTGTGTGTACACGTGTGTGTGTGTGTGTACACGTGTGTGTGTACACGTGTGTGTGTGTACACGTGTGTGTGTGTGTGTGTACACGTGTGTGTGTGTGTACACGTGTGTGTGTGTGTGTGTGTGTGTGTGTGTGTGTGTACACGTGTGTGTGTGTGTGTGTGTGTGTACACGTGTGTGTGTGTACACGTGTGTGTGTGTACACGTGTGTGTGTGTGTGTGTGTGTGTGTGTGTGTGTGTATACGTGTGTGTGTGTGTGTGTACACGTGTGTGTGTGTGTACACGTGTGTGTGTGTGTGTGTGTGTTTGTGTGTGTACACGTGTGTGTGTGTGTGTGTGTACACGTGTGTGTGTGTGTGTACACGTGTGTGTGTGTACACGTGTGTGTGTGTACACGTGTGTGTGTGTGTGTGTGTACACGTGTGTGTGTGTGTGTGTGTGTGTGTGTACACGTGTGTACACGTGTGTGTGTGTACACGTGTGTACACGTGTGTGTGTGTACACGTGTGTGTGTGTACACGTGTGTGTGTACACGTGTGTGTGTGTGTACACGTGTGTGTGTGTACACGTGTGTGTGTGTGTGTACACGTGTGTGTGTGTGTGTGTACACGTGTGTGTGTGTATACACGTGTGTGTGTGTGTGTGTGTGTGTGTGTGTGTACACGTGTGTGTGTGTGTGTACACGTGTGTGTGTGTGTACACGTGTGTGTGTGTTAACACGTGTGTGTGTGTGTGTGTGTGTGTACACGTGTGTGTGTGTGTGTGTGTGTACACGTGTGTGTGTACACGTGTGTGTGTACACGTGTGTGTGTGTGTGTACACGTGTGTGTGTGTACACGTGTGTGTGTGTGTACACGTGTGTTTGTGTGTGTACACGTGTGTGTGTGTGTGTGTGTACACGTGTGTGTGTGTGTACACGTGTGTGTACACGTGTGTGTGTACACGTGTGTGTACACGTGTGTGTACACGTGTGTGTGTGTACACGTGTGTGTGTACACGTGTGTGTGTGTGTACACGTGTGTGTGTGTGTACACGTGTGTGTGTGTGTGTGTACACGTGTGTGTGTGTACACGTGTGTGTGTGTGTGTACACGTGTGTGTGTGTACACGTGTGTGTGTGTACACGTGTGTGTGTGTACACGTGTGTGTGTGTACACGTGTGTGTGTACACGTGTGTGTGTGTGTACACGTGTGTGTGTGTGTGTACACGTGTGTGTGTGTGTGTGTGTACACGTGTGTGTGTGTGTGTACACGTGTGTGTGTGTGTGTGTGTGTGTGTGTGTGTACACGTGTGTGTGTGTGTGTACACGTGTGTGTGTGTGTGTACACGTGTGTGTACACGTGTGTGTACACGTGTGTGTGTGTGTGTGTGTGTACACGTGTGTGTGTGTGTACACGTGCGTGTGTGTCTACGTATACGTGTGTGTACGTGTCTGCGTGTGTGTACGTGTCTGCGTGTGTCTGCGTGTCTACGTGTATCTACGTGTGCATGCGTGTCTACGTGTGCCTGCGTGTCTACGTGTGCCTGCGTGTCTACGTGTGCCTGCGTGTCTACTTGTGCCTACGTGTGCCTGCGTGTCTACGTGTGCCTGCGTGTCTACGTGTGCCTGCGTGTCTACGTGTGCCTGCGTGTCTACGTGTGCCTGCGTGTCTACGTGTGCCTGCGTGTCTACGTGTGCCTGCGTGTCTACGTGTGCCTGCGTGTGTATGTGTACGTGTGTGTGTCTA
>NC_134489.1:30322329-30432329 GCF_040206685.1 Ascaphus truei
GGTGGGGGGAGAAGGGCAGGGAGCGAAGGGCAGGGAGGGTGGGAGCGAAGGGCAGGGATGGTGGGAGAGAAGGGCAGGGAGGGTGGGGGCGAAGGGCGGGAGCGAAGGGCAGGGACGGGGGGGGGGGGTGAAGGGCAGGGCCGGTGGGCGGGGGCGAAGGGCAGGGCCGGGGGCGAAGGGGCAGGGCTGGGGGCGAAGGGGCAGGGCCGGGGGGGTTGGGGTGAAGGGCAGGGCCGGGGGGGGGTGGGGAGGGTGAAGGGCAGGCCGGGGGGGGGTGAAGGGACAGGGCCGGGGGGGGGTGAAGGGCAGGGCCGGGGGGGGGTGAAGGGCAGGGCCAGAGGGGGGGGGGTGAAGGGCAGGGCCGGGGGGGGGGGTGAAGGGCAGGGGGGGGGGGGTGAAGGGCAGGGGGGGGGGGGTGAAGGGCAGGGGGGGGGGGGGGTTGAAGGGCAGGGCCGGGGGGGGGTTGAAGGGCAGGGCCAGGGGGGGCGAAGGGAAGGGGCCGGGGGGGGGGGGGCGAAGGGAAGGGCCGGGGGGGGGGGGCGAAGGGCAGGGCCGGGGGTGAAGGGCAGGGCCGTGGGGGGGGGGGGGCGGGGGGGGGGTGAAGGGCAGGGCCGGGGGGGGGGGGGGGTGAAGGGCAGGCCGGGGGGGGGGGTGGGAGGGTGAAGGGCAGGGCCGGGGGGGGGGGTGAAGGGCAGGGCCGGGGGGGGTGAAGGGCAGGGCCGGGGGGGGGGGGGGGGGTGAAGGGCAGGGCCGGGGGGGGGGGGGTGAAGGGCAGGGCCGGAGGGGGGGGGTGAAGGGCAGGGCCAGGGGGGGTGAAGGGCAGGGCCGGGGGGGGGTGAAGGGCAGGGCCGGGGGGGGTGAAGGGCAGGGCCGGGGGGGGGGGTGAAGGGCAGGGCCGGGGGGGGGGTGAAGGGCAGGGCCGGGGGGGGGGGTGAAGGGCAGGGCCGGGGGGGGGGTGAAGGGCAGGGACGGGGGGGGTTGAAGGGCAGGGGGGGGGGGGGTTGAAGGGCAGGGCCGGGGGGGGGGGGTGAAGGGCAGGGCCGGGGGGGGGGTGAAGGGCAGGGCCGGGGGGGGGGGGTGAAGGGCAGGGCCGGGGGGGGGGGGTGAAGGCAGGGCCGGGGGGGGCAGGGCCGGGGGGGTGAAGGACAGGGCCGGGGTGGGGTGAAGGGACAGGGGCCGGGGGGGGGTGAAGGGCAGGGCCGGGGGGGGTGAAGGGCAGGGGGGGGGGGTGAAGGGCCGGGGGGGGGGGTGAAGGGCAGGGCGGGTGAAGGGCCTGGGGGAAGGGCCGGGGTGGGGTGAAGGGCCAGGGCGGGGTGAAGGGCCAGGGGGGGGGGGGGTGAAGGGCCAGGGCGGGGGGGTGTGAAGGGCCAGGGCGGGGGGGGGGGTGTGAAGGGCCAGGGCGGGGGGGGTGTGAAGGGCAGGGGCGGGGGGGGGTGAAGCGCCGGCCCGGGTGAAGCGCCAGGCCGGGTGGGGTGAAGCGCCGGGTGGGGGTGAAGGGCCGGGCCGGGGGGTGAAAGATCTCTTCCCGTGCGGGTTACTTACCTCGCACCGGGCCGCGCTCCTCCTCGGGTTCCTCGGGCGGTTCCCCCCGGCGATGCGGAGCTGAGACGCTCAGGTGAGGGGGGTGTGTGGGCCGCGGCCCGTGCAGCTCCCGACAGAGACAGCTAGGCCTGAGAGCCGGAGCAGCGCGCGCGGGGATGGGGAGCTGGGGGCGCGGCCTCTAGGCCTGAAGGTGAGAGCCGGCGACAGCGTGCTCTGGGGGGGGGGGGAGCACCGGGAGAGGCGGGTGAGCACCGGGAGAGAGGGTGCTCTGGGGGGGGGGGGGGAGGGAGGGTGCTCTGGGGAGCACCGGGAAGAGGCGGGTGAGCACC
Organism: Ascaphus truei; assembly: GCF_040206685.1. Taxonomy (NCBI): domain Eukaryota; kingdom Metazoa; phylum Chordata; class Amphibia; order Anura; family Ascaphidae; genus Ascaphus; species Ascaphus truei. The sequence continues at coordinate 30,324,201 of NC_134489.1, forward strand.
GGGAGAGGGTGCTCTGGGGGGGGGGGGAGGGAGGGTGCTCTGGGGGGGGGGAGCGGTAGTGAGCACCGGGAGAGAGGGTGCTCTGGGGGGGGGGAGGGGGGGGAGCACCGGGGGAGAGGGTGTGCTCCGGGAGAGCGGGTGATGTTGAGGTCCCGCGGAGTGGTGATAGGGGGTAGTTCCGTTGTTGTGGGCCAGCGGCCAGGAAAGGGGGGGGGGCGGACAGAGGGTGAGGAGGGGGGTGAGGGGCTCCGGAGCAGCATCGTGCGGTGGATGTTCGGAGTGAGTGGGGGGGGGGTGAGGGGCTCCGGAGCAGCATCGTGCGGTGGATGGTGGGAGGGGGGGGTGAGGGCTCCGGAGGAGCATCGTGCGGTGGATGTATGGGTGAGGGGGGTGGGGTAGTTTTGGGTGTGCTCCGGGGATGTTCGGGTGAGGGGGGGGGGGTGTGATGGAGCATTGTGCGTTGTATGTTCAGCAGCGTGCGTTTGCTGTTGGTGTGAGGGGGGGGGGGTGATGGAGCATCGTGCGTTGTATGTTGGGTGAGGGGGGTTGGTGATGGGCTGCAGTAGCGGGAGAGCTGTGGTGTGCGTTTGTAGTGTGCATGAGGTTGGGGGGGGGTGATGGTGGAGGGGGGTGCATGAGGTTGAGGGGGGTGGTGGTGGAGGGGGGTGCATGAGGTTGGGGGGGTGGTGGTGGAGGGGGGTGTTTGTAAGAGGCAGTGCGGTGAGTGTTAGGTGCTTAGAAGCATTCCCAAAGGTCACTGAGGGGTGGGACAATGTGGCAGTGGTGTTGGCCAAAGGCCAATGAGAGTCAGTGAGGGGTGGGACAGTGGGGGTGAGGGGTGGGACAGTGTGGCAGTGGTGTTGGCCGAAGGCCAATGAGAGTCAGTGAGGGGTGGGACAGTGTGGTGAGGGGTGGGACAGTGTTGAGGTGGAGTGACAGGCCAAAGGTGCAATGCGATTGGACACCACACATACACACACATATATACATATATACACACACACACACACACCACACATATATACACACACACCACACATATATACACACACACACACACCCTGCAGCCCGTTTTTCACACACACACACACACACACACACACACACACACACACACCTGCAGCCCGTTTTTCACACACACACACACACACACACACACACACACACACACACACACACACACACACACACACACACACACACACACACACACACCCTGCAGCCCGTTTTTCACACACACACACACACACACACACACACACACACACACACACACACACACACACACACACACACACACACACACACCCTGCAGCCCGTTTTTCACACACACACACACACACAACACACACACACCCTGCAGCCCGTTTTTCACACACACCCTGCAGCCCGTTTTACACACACACACACACACACACACACACACACACACACACACACACACCCTGCAGCCCGTTTTTCACACACACACACACACACACACACACACACACACACACACACACACACACACACACACACACACACACACACACACACACACACACCCTGCAGCCCGTTTTTCACACACACACACACACACACACACACACACACACACACACACACACACAACACACACACACCCTGCAGCCCGTTTTCACACACACCCTGCAGCCCGTTTTACACACACACACACACACACACACACACACACACACACACACACACACACACACACACACACACACACACACACACACACACACACACACACACACACACACACACACACACACACACACACCTTGGTGCTGTCTGGTGGCTCTGCAGTTGCAATGCCGGGCAGGCTGCAGCCCCATTGGATGGGAGCGGTCACGTGACCGCTCCTCTGCTTCCCCTCAGAGGTTTTTTTTTTTTTTTTTAAATGAGCTAGCAGCCCTTGTTTCCCGCTGCTGGCGGCCCTGATCGCGGCGCCCCTCTAGCCAAGCCGCGGCGCACCAGGGCGCCGCGGCGCACAGTTTGGGAAACACTGCTGTACCTGATTCGGCAGTCTGTGGTAGCAGACAGTGAAGGTTTTGATAGCTGTGAAGCGTGGCCCCAGAGCAGGTTGAGGATTAGAGGATTAGGTGTTGCAAAAGCAAAGCATGAGGGGTGGGACAGTGTGGAAGTATTAGGGCATTGGTGTTGGACGCAGGCCAATGAGAGGTGTGCGGGGGCGGGCATTGGACGCAGGCCAATGAGAGTCAGTGAGGGGTGGGACGCAGGCCAATGAGAGGTGTGCGGGGGCGGGCATTGAACGCAGGCCAATGAGAGTCAGTGAGGGGTGGGACAGTGTGGCAATTGGTGTTGGACGTAGGCCAATGAGAGGTGTGCGGGGGCGGGCATGGCCTGAGCCGGAGTGACAGGCCCAAGGTTCAATGCGATTGACCCTTGGGGACGCAGACATACAGTGATTTCACAAATATTATAGTAGATATATATATATTTATTTATATTCATGTATTTATTTATTTAGGTTTATTTATTTATTGTGGGGCTGCTGTGTCGTGAATTATTTATTGTGGGTAGCGGGGGTGGTTGAAGGGGGTATTAGCCCCAACGGTGGTTGTTTAGGTGGGCTTGCGGGGGGTAGCGGGAGGGGTTAACCCCTTCATGGCCGTAGCGGTATTAACTGGGGTATATATATAACAACAACCCCTAACATACACATACTGTATATGCACATCAATGATACTATAGGCATGAATGTATTTTTAATAATATTGTACAGTGAGCAGGGGGTTCCCTGAGTCACAAATCAAAGCTCAGGGGACCCCCTGCTCCTGCACAATATTATTAAAATACAGAAATGCTGCTTCATTGCCATAGCTGATAGCCGCTAAGGCAATGAAGGGTTAAGGCAGAATAGCATGTTTATTGGGGACATTTGCCCCCAATAAACATTGCAATAAACAACATACAGTACACCCCCTGTGTATTTAAAAGACATAAACAACAATAAGTACATTAAATACATATTTTTAACATAACTGTTCCCTTTTGGTTATAACCCCAACTCCTTGACTGTAATCTGTGTAAGGCCCCCCTCCCCCTAATGTGTCTGTTAAATCTCCAAGCCTGTGTTCCTGTGAGTGCAGTTTATGTAAATGTGGGGAGGGGAGGGGGGATCCCGATGTGCATATAATGCAGCGCCTCACTGCCAATGGCCCACCCCGTGAGGCCTAACCACCCTCACCCACTACCCACAAGGGAGGCCTACCCACATACCGTTGCCCCACCCCCCCCCCCCCCCATCCTGCCCATGGCCCCTCCCCCGCTGCTGCAAAACAGACAAAAATTAAAACATCCAAAGTAATGTCCCCTAACTCCTTAATCACCATAGCAATTATTAACCGCTACAGTCATTAAGGGGTTAACCCCACCCTCACCCACCACTCGGATGCCCAACATACCCTCCCACACTAACCCACCCACCCCCGTGAGGCCCCCCCGTGAAAAGAAACATGCCGTCCTCGACATGGTACAGTAGCCAATCAGAGCGTGGGAACTCCATCCCTACTCTGATTGGCTGTAGTACCCTGTGACAGGCTTTCAATTACGTCACATCCTTTCTCCCCCAAGCCTCTGTCACATGGTATACTAGAGCCAATCAGAGTAGGGATGTGAGTTCCCACGCTCTGATTGGCTACCGTACCATGTGAGGCCGGCCATGTTTCTTTTAATGATGTCATCTTAAAGGCAATTGAAGCAAAGCAATTCTGATTGGCTGTGCTTTCATTGCCTTTAAGTGACGTCATCATTTTTATTTTTATCGGCCAAAACACATGGTTTTCACGGCCCAATCAGGGTCGAGGGAACCATATGACGAAAATGTTATGTCATAGGCCTTTAAAAGCCTATGTCGTCTCATTTTGAAGCCAGACGCCGAGGAGGAAGGACCTCCGGAGAAGAAAGAAGACCAGGGCATGGTCGAAGACGGGAAGAAGACCCCCGGAAGAAGATAGAAGAAAGAAGAATACAGATGAAGATGAAGATGGATTACAATTAGAAGACCCGTGGATTGATTTGGATTTTTAGTGTAATGTTTATTTTTATTATGGTTTATTATTTTATGGGTTCCTGTGCCTGGTGGATTGGTTTGTGAGTAAGCTGTTCAACGGGAGTCGGTGGGGCCAAGTAACGGTAAGTGAACTAAAGAAATGTATTTTATTTAACTTGTTAATTTTTTTAAAAGCTTTTTTAAACATGTGTATTTTTTTTTTGTGGTATATTCATTTCTTGCCACTGTATGTATGTATGTATATATGTCTAGAGAGATATATACATACAGGGTAAGAAATGTTGTTATTTTAAAAGCTTGATTTGATGTGTTTAAAATTAATTTGGCTATGCTGCTATGCTTCAATGTGTGTATAATGTTTTTTTACAATTAGATAGATGTAATCCTTGGTATTGTATTGTGTTGTATAGGGTTTGTAAGGGTTAGCCTTGGTTTTAAATTTTGTATTCTGGTTGGTACTTATATTTTATCACATGCTAAATTGTTCTGCTCCAGGCTTGAATTAGTTAATTGTTTAATTGTTCAGGATGGACTGTCAATTGTTTAGGGATGTAAATAATGAATGCTAATTGATTTTTGTTTACTTGATTGGTTAAAATAGTTTACTTGTTTGGAGGTATTTGTATTTTGCTTGCAATGATATTGTTAACATTCATTTGCAGAATGTATATGGTGCATAGATTTTATGCATCATATATAAAATGTAATGCAATGTATTGATTGGAATGGGGAGGTTTTTCATTGGCATTTGATGATTTAGATTGTAAGATCAGTTAGGATTATTAAAGGAAATTCATTTTAATGTAGTGTGTCTGTATGGAGAAGTGTTATTTGTAGTACAGTATGGTTTTGATAACCCTTCTACATTTATTTGTATATTGGTTCATCATATGTGTGTGTATACTGTATATATATCTATATCTCTCTCTCTCTGTGTATATATAGTATATATATATATATATGTATATATATATATATATATATATATATATATATATATATATAAGAAAAAGGGGAAGAGAGAGCGCACGCCCATAGCGTAAAATAGTACAATTTAATGAGGGGGAGGGGAAAAGGGGGGATAAGAATTGCACTTACAAAGGTACAATAATAACAAGCATATTGTGATATATAATCACCACGCATCCGGTCATAACTGCAGTGTCTTTGTCTTGGCAGTCCCAGGATGATGTCCCGATCAGAGTCCAAGGTAAATGATCTCTTCTCTGCCTGTATAGGAGTCCTCTAAAGCAGCTCCGAGTTTGGAAGCCTCTGCAGCATCCGCGCGGGTGAATCAGTCCCAGCGCGTGGTGATGACGTCAATGTCCCTGCGTCTGCCGTGATGACGCTCCCTGACGCGTTTCATCACTCAACGGGTGACTTTCTCAAAGGGAAGTCAGGAGAGGGGAAAGGTCCGGTATTTTATACCCAGTCCAGTGACCATAATCTTTTAAAACACACCCCCCCTCAGCTGTAAAGGTGCTAGTTGTTAATGAATATCAATCACGAAGCCTTACATATAAAATGAGACTTAAAGGTAAGGTGGAGATCAGCCATGAAATCATACAATGAATTATGATGAGTGTTATATAGAACTATTAAAAACCGATTAAAAACCGCCACTTTGGTATGTAAGTCCAATAACCTTACAACCATCATGTATTGCTAAAACACTTGCTTGTGAACCATTAACAAAAGATGTAGAGATGTCACAATTCACTAAACCATCATATATATGAAGCTCTATGGATCCCAAGGGGGAATCACCCCCTATTGGCATAAACATATAGCATAAATAAATCTGCCAATACCTAACATCAGAGCCATAATTTGTCTAACACTACACATTAAACAATTTAAAAAAGAAAAGAAATTAAAATATTAATAACAATGTGGAAAAAAAAAAATATATATATATATATATATATATATATATATATATATATATATATATATATATATATATATATATATATATATATATATATATATATATATATATATATATATATATATATATATATATATGAGAGCAGGAAAGTCCTATTACCAATATTGGTTTCTGGATAATCACCAATATTATCAATATTGATCCTGTATGAAGCAGAAATCTAGGATAATGGGATATTGGGATATATCCCATTATCCTAGATTTCTGCTTCATACAGGATCAATATTGATAATATTGGTAATATTGGTGATTATCCAGAAACCAATATTGGTAATAGGACTTTCCTGCTCTATATATATATATATATATATATATATATATATATATATATATATTTTTTTTTTTCCCACATTGTTATTAATATTTTAATTTCTTTTCTTTTTTAAATTGTTTAATGTGTAGTGTTAGACAAATTATGGCTCTGATGTTAGGTATTGGCAGATTTATTTATGCTATATGTTTATGCCAATAGGGGGTGATTCCCCCTTGGGATCCATAGAGCTTCATATATATGATGGTTTAGTGAATTGTGACATCTCTACATCTTTTGTTAATGGTTCACAAGCAAGTGTTTTAGCAATACATGATGGTTGTAAGGTTATTGGACTTACATACCAAAGTGGCGTTTTTTAATCGGTTTTTAATAGTTCTATATAACACTCATCATAATTCATTGTATGATTTCATGGCTGATCTCCACCTTACCTTTAAGTCTCATTTTATATGTAAGGCTTCGTGATTGATATTCATTAACAACTAGCACCTTTACAGCTGAGGGGGGTGTGTTTTAAAAGATTATGGTCACTGGACTGGGTATAAAATACCGGACCTTTCCCCTCTCCTGACTTCCCTTTGAGAAAGTCACCCGTTGAGTGACGAAACGTGTCAGGGAGCGTCATCACGGCAGACGCAGGGACATTGACGTCATCACCACGCGCTGGGACTGATTCACCCGCGCGGATGCTGCAGAGGCTTCCAAACTCGGAGCTGCTTTAGAGGACTCCTATACAGGCAGAGAAGAGAACATTTACCCTGGACTCTGATCGGGACATCATCCTGGGACTGCCAAGACAAAGACACTGCAGTTATGACCGGATGGTGGTGATTATATATCACAATATGCTTGTTATTATTGTACCTTTGTAAGTGCAATTCTTATCCCCCCTTTTCCCCTCCCCCTCATTAAATTGTACTATTTTACGCTATGGGCGTGCGCTCTCTCTTCCCCTTTTTCTTCTAGATTCCCTGTGGATTTGGTTTGTCCACTTTGAGAGCAGCCGGAGACCCTCTACACCAGAACTTACCATCTATTGGACTATTCTGAGGACTGGTTTTTACACTCTTTTTCCCATTTTGGACACATATATATATAGAATTGAATGTTTATCATTTGTATGGTTTACAGGTTTATTGCTAGGTTTGGGGTTCAATTCATAATTTTTATATTTTACTAATATTTACATTTTTTCATTTTTATTTTTATTTTTATATTTCATTTTTTATGTTAGTTATCTTATATAATTAGCATAACCCCCTATACATTGTTGAACTTATCCAGCTAGTTCAATTGTTTATTAACCTACCATCAGCAGAGGCGCAGCTTTGCTTCTTTTTTTCTTGTTATATATATATATATATATATATATAGTTGCATGATGAAGCTACTGTACAAATTCATGGGTGAAGGGTGGGTATCGGGCCATTGTGGCTTAACCCGTTAATTACCTTTGCTGTTATTATCCGATAAGGTGTTTAAGGGGTTAATTGATATCTGAATGTACTTGCAATGTATTGGCTTTGTATTTGCTATGTATTTTGTGGGCAAGACAAGGATGTTGCTGGCGATGGAGACTTCTTATTGATGAGGTCAGTAGTACTTTATTTATTTGAATATGCTAGTTAATGTTTTTAATAATGGGCAATTAATCTATTATACATATCTGGATAATAGTTATTTTGCACATTATTGTACTGTAGGTGTTGGGGGGGAGGGGGTGTATGTATTGAATGTATAGGCCAGGTTTATTTTTTTTACATTCAGGGTTTGTTCCGTGGTTCCGCGTGAGACCTCTGGAGACCACCTGCGGGTCTCCTCGGGTATCTCACGGGTATCAGGCTGGTGGTTCCACGGGTGACACATGCGGGGATGAAGCGGTGGCCTCACATCTGTGTGGGCACCGCCGACCCATAGGTGCGGGGATGAAGCTGTGTGGTCCCACTTATGTGGGGGCACCGCGGACCCGTAGTGAGCACTCGTGAGTTCCCCAGACCCCGTGGGAACCACCCGACACCCCGCAGACACCTGTGGGTCTGACCCGGGGCTCCCAGACATCCTTCGGCCTACCGTGGGGACCCAATTGTGGCCCACGGTGACCCAAGGAGACCACCTGGGGGACATGGTGCTGGCGGAACCCACCAGCAGGCCTCCAGAACCTGTTTGAAAAGGGCTGCTGGTACCCTGTAGGTCTGTCAGGTGCCCCGCCAGCCCACCGGGGACTCGCGTGGGGCTGCGTTATGAAACCTGTTTGTAAAAGGATAAATCTTGTATTTATGGGGGGGCACAGGGGGTGGGTAATGTATTTAATAAATATAATGATGTTTATTGAGGGTCACTGTATTGTTTTTATTGTGGGTACTGGGGGTGGGGGGGGTTCCCCAATGGTATGTGGGTAGGCCTCCCTTGTGGGTAGTGGGTGAGGGTGGTTAGGCCTCACAGGGTGGGGGGTTAGTGTGGGAGGGTATGTAGGCGTCCCGAGTGGTGGGTGAGGGTGGGTTAACCCCTTAATGACTGTAGCGGTTAATAACCGCTATGGTGATTAAGGGGTTAGGGGACATTACTTTGGATGTTTTAATTTTTGTCTGTTTTGGAGCAGTGGAGGGGCCATGGGCAGGAAGGGGGGTGGGGGGGAGCATCGGTATGTGGGTAGGCCTCCCTTGTGGGTAGTTGGTGAGGGTGGAAAAGGCCTCATGGGGTGGGCCATTGGCAATGAGGCGCTGCATTATATGCACATCGGGATCCCCCTCCCCCTCCCCACATTTACATAAACGGCACTCACAGGAACACAGGCAGGGAGATTTAACAGACACATTAGGGGGAGGGGGCCTTACACAGATTACAGTCAAGGCAGGGAGATTTAACAGATACATTAAGGGGAGGGGGCCTTACACAGATTACACTCAAGGCAGGGAGATTTAACAGACACATTAGGGGGAGGGGGGCCTTACACAGATTACAGTCAAGGAGGTGGGGTTATAACCAAAAGGGAACAGTTATGTTAAAAATATGTATTTAATGTACTTAATATTGTTTATGTCTTTTAAATACACAGGGGGTCTACTGTATGTTGTTTATTGCAATGTTTATTGGTGGCAAATGTCCCCAATAAACATGCTATTCTGCCTTAACCCTTCATTGCCTTAGCGGCTATCAGCTATGGCAATGAAGCAGCATTTCTGTATTTTAATAATATTGTGCAGGAGCAGGGGGTCCCCTGAGCTTTGATTTGTGACTCAGGGAATCCCCTGCTCACTGTACAATATTATTAAAAATACATTCATGCCTATAGTATCATTGATGTGCATATACAGTATGTGTATGTTAGGGGTTGTTGTGATATATATATATATATATGTTATATATATAAATATATATATATATATATATATATATATATATATATATTTATATTCATGTATTTATTTATTTATTTATTTTTATTTATTTATTGTGGGGCTGCTGTGTGTGAATTTTTTTTATTGTGGGTAGCGGGGGTGGGTGAAGGGGGTATTAGCCCCAACGGTGGTTGTTTAGGGCTTGCGGGGGGTAGCGTGAGGGGTTAACCCCTTCATGACCGTAGCGGTATTAACTGCTATGGTTGTGAAGGGGTTAAGTGCACCCGCAACCCCCCGCAAGTCCTAAACTCACACCAAGGGCCAAATACCCCCTTCACCCACCCCTGCTACCCACAATAAAGCGGGCACGGTGGGTTAACCCCTTCATTGCCTTAGCGGCTATCAGCTATGGCAATGAAGCAGCATTTCTGTTTTTTAATAATATTGTGCAGGAGCAGGGGGTCCCCTGAGCTTTGATTTGTGGCTCAGGGAACCCCCTGCTCACTGTACAATATTATTAAAAATACATTAATGCTGCTTCGTTACCATAGCACATAGCCGTAAAGGTAAGGAACGAGTGTTTATTGATATGGGTTTTTTATTCATACTGTAGATGTGCAGAGGGTCTCCGGAGCTGAACCGCTTTGGTTTTAGGTCCGGGGACCCCCTGCTTCCCGAGATACAGGCCCCTTTAGGGGGTGCCGGTATCCCTCTGCTTTGTTTACATTCCGTGGTCACGTGATTGGGACCTTTAAATGCAGAGGAATACCGGCACCTCATAAAGGGGCCTGTATCTCGGGAAGTAGGGGGTCCCCGGACCTGAAACCAAAGCAGTTCAGCTCCGGAGACCCCCTGCACATCTACACTATGAATAAAAATGTATTTTAAATAATTTTTAATGTGCCGATGTTTGCGCAGAGAGAGCAGCGGATCTCTCTCTGCTGCAAACACATCTCGCCAGGGGACGGCTTCTCGACTTCAAAGACAACAGCTCGCAAACGCCCCCCTGAGTTTTTACACGGCATTGCAGTATTGCAGACAGCGGGAATAAAATGCTTAAATCACAGCCGCGAAAATAACGCAATACACCCTGGGAGAAAACGACACAAAACCGCAGATAACTGGGATAATCTGAAATTCGCGGAGCTAGCCGAGTTAGAATAAAGTTGGTCGCCTCTGTACATGTTACATTTGTCAAAATGTTAACACCATTAAAAAGTATAGTTCTTTGGATTCACAAGTTTTCATAAATCATTCAACACAATGACAATGTAGTTAATAAATTTTTTATTTCATTCACGTTACTTATTCATAATGATCATGATCGTTTATAACTACTGTCAACATATGAACATAAATGAAGTATACATTTACATACGCACACATTTCAGCAACATAGTGTGTGTGTTTTAGTTTTTGTGTGATGCATGTCTTTCTACCAGAAATAATATTAACCTACATAATAATGTTGTTTTTATCATCGGCATCACTTAGCTATGTATGTGTTGAACGTTTACTAATAACACTAAACTATAGTGAATCGTGTGAATGAAATGTACACACAAATGTTCATGGTTTAATGATCTGTACCTAACATTCATTAGCTCATTCATGTTAGGTTAGCACTACAACCTAGGTGATAATATAACATTCACACGAGTAAAAAGTTTCTATCACCTCCCTATTGTTATTGTGTACGTTGACATACAATGTCTACGAGTTGTTATGTAGCTTTTACATTCTTTGCCAAGTCACACGGGAGACTATAATATATAGTAGATTAATGTGTTTGCTGAGTGATAATGTGGGTAGCATATATCACATGACAATACATATAATGTTAGTCGAAATTAAACATTTATGAATATAAGATCTAACTTCAGTGCTTAGCAACATCATTATGATAATTAAGTGCATAGTAAATATTTGCACAATAAGATAACATTATGTAGTGATTGTTAATCTGCGCACCAATCATTGCAAGCATTGTTACATATTTATTATAATAGTTGTTCGCTAGTCGTCACAATCATCTAATATAACGATTGTCCCATCTGAAATCATACATTGGTCCCATGTATTCATCCTTGGCATCTGTGAAATACAGCAAACACATGATGTTCAAAGATGGCACATTTATCTATGTTTCAGCATGACAACGCTTAACACATCTCTATATGATTGTGGATATTCACGCATAAGTTACGTATATGTTTAAACTGCAAGGATCAAACTAAAGATACAGAACTATCTCATGTTTCAAATGGCGTTGCTCGCATTTCTACTGATATGTTTGTTCCGGTGCCTGCATACATAATAATGTGCGCGCACAACGTATGTTGCGCGCGAACGTCACAAATGTGTGGACTAAGTCTTAGCGCATGCGCAAAACGATGTGTACGCTGTGCATTCAATACATGTCCCTCCATGGTGTTGCTAGCAGTACGCATATCATGGCTGAAAGTTATGATATGGAAGCGAAACAAATTCACTTCTACACACGTACATATCGAAACTTTGTAAACGGACGTGTGCCCACGGCCAAAACCGATGATCAGCCAATGAGCGAACAAAATACGGGTGACGTCATGTTAAGGCACGGTGAAATGCACGCAAACACCCCTCCCACTGAATGAACATTGGCCTCCAGCACTGTGCATGCACTGCCCCACCGACGCGCGCGCATGACACACTGCACTGACCATAAGAATAAGCTACGGGCACAGCCGATACTGTTTCACACGCGCACGTCGGTTGGGGGGGTGGGATTGCATCGGTAACCTTTTTAAGGACGCCTTGGGACATGACCACGTTCCCACGTCATATGTGGGCGACACTTTGTTTTTATATGTTGAATGCTAAACAATGAGGTGTGTGTGTTACAGTTAGTGTAACATGTTGAAATTATACTTTACAAGCAAGAATAATCTATGATTTAGGACTCCGTCACCAATGTGTACTAATGGTTCGTCATGTAGTATATATTGTTATAGGAAATAATGTCTTTGTGCACGCTACATGTAAGGCTGTCTGCAATGTTAAGCTGTATCCACTCATTTGGCTAACAAATTGTGTATATTATTAATGTACACATATATAATTTGAGTAAAGGCATAACGAAATTTGTATTTACATTCTTGTAGAAGTCAAAACTGATTTGGCTGCAACAACTCGCTCCAGGATGGCACAACAGTATCATCCATGGTTGAGGCAACCGTTGAATCCTGAATCAGACACATCTCCGTGAGGCCGTCATATGGATGTGCAGTGGCTTTTTCAAACAAGACGTCCGGAGGTACGTACAGTTGTTGGTTGTTTTTACCTCCACATTTGTATTGGCCATATATGTTTTGTATACATATCATAGTAGTTATGTCCATCTTGCATCTGGTCTTTATGAATGAACGGTGCAGGTATATCAGCAGACGCGACAGTCTGTGCGGCTTCAATGTAACTGGTATTAGGCAAAAATATGCTATTTAACATAAGATATGTTCCATGTTCCATGGTAAGTTTAAATGATGCAGCAACATGCCAGCATCCATATCGTTGATCTTGACGATCATGGACACGCTCAAAACATTCATTTGCGGATATAGTGAAACGTACAGAAGTTTTAAAATTTCTTTGCTGGTTCTTGGTAGTATGGATATTTATTTTGGATCAAGTCATAGATTTCCCCCACGGTTGCCTTTTTCTGTGGCGTTGACTCGATTGCTTCATAAATCAAAAATTTGTATGATTTACATGGATGGCTGTGCAATGTGGAAGCTCCTGCCATTTCTTCTCTCTTCAAGTGTACAGTGTCTAAGTTGAATGCATACGGATGTCTGCTGAATGTGTGAATAGTTACATGTTATCTTCGCGGTTTGTTCCAAGGTTATAATACAACCTAACAGTTATACGCCTAGGTTTTCTCCCACAAGATATTTGTTACAATAATTGGCTGAAATTCTTTGTCTAAGATACCCTCTTTTCACAGGTATCGGAACTTTACTTTCGGCTTAGGCAATCAAAATGTGCAAAACAAGTTTACTCTTTTAATTAAAATAACAATGGGTATGAAATCATCTACAGTGGTATGATGAACAGATTTCTACTTACACTTAGCTAAAATTAACCATACACACACATCTCTCTCTCTCTTTGTCTCTCTTTGTCTCTCTTTGTCTCTCTTTGTCTCTCTCTCTGTCTCTCTCTCTCTCTGTCTCTCTCTCTCTCTCTCTCTCTCTCTCTCTCTCTCTCTCTCTCTCTCTCTCTCTCTCTCTCTCTCTCTCTCTGTCTCTCTTTGTCTCTCTTTGTCTTTCTCTCTCTCTCTTTGTCTCTCTCTGTCTCTGTCTCTGTCTCTCTCTCTCTCTCTCTCTCTCTCTCTCTCTTTATATATATATATATATATATATATATATATAAGAGCCGTGTTAGTCCAGTTACGATAGTGCAGAATAAATGAGTTCTTCAGTATTAGGTGATACCTTTTTTATTGGACTAACAATTTATGTCATAGGACAAGCTTTTGAGAGTTATCCTCTCTTCTTCAGGTCAAGCAATACTGATATACAAAGGTTTCAATGGCTAAAACAGTGTAGAGAGAGGGGGAAAAAACAGCAGATATTTACTGTAGATAAGGTAGGGCGTTAAATGTGTTTGAAGCCAGGGAACGGTGTCAAAGAAAGGTGGGGAGGGGTAGGGATACAGGGGGGGAGAGAGAAAGTGTGAATAAGAATAGAGGCAAGCAGGATGGCAAACTACACACATCTGTATACAAGAAACCAACTGAGAGATGCAGTTACCTCCACAACTCCAGCTTCCATCCCACTCATACAAAACAAGGTATCATACACAGCCAGGCTATAAGATACCACCGCATATGCTCTGACACTGAAGACAGAAACAGGCATCTCACAACCCTGACCGAATCGTTCAGACAGAAGGGATACAAACAAAACACCATTGCCAAAACTATTACATCTGCAATAAAAGCACCACGAGAACACCTGCTACAATACAGACAGAAAGAACCTACCACACGCATATCACTAGTGACCACATACAACCCTACCCTAGAGGGCATAAGAAAAATAATCAAAGATCTGCAACCCATGCTGACAGAGGATGCAACATTAAAAGAAATCTTTCCCAAACCTCCCATTCTTGCATTCCGGCAACCACCAAACCTCAAACAGAAATTAGTCAGCAGAAAACTTCACAACGATTTTAAAGACATGGATAATGGCACAAAGCCGTGCAGCAAAAAACGCTGTAAACTCTGCAAACATATTTGCCAAGATCCCACAGCCAGTCACAACCATAGAACATTCAATGTTAAAGGATCATACAGCTGCACATCCAGGAATATACAGTAGTGTATATGATTCAATGCAACAAATGTGACCAAGGTTGCTACATTGGGGAAACCAGCCAAAAACTACAAGGAAGAATGAATACTGTATGCACAGACACACCATACTCCATCACGAAGAAGGAAGATACTGCTCACCTGTGGGACATCACTTCTCACAACCAGATCATTCCATAAATTATCTAAAAATCAAAATCCTCAATGGAATGTTTAAAAGCACCCAAGAACGGAAAACATTTGAACTCACAATGATAAGACTCTTTGACACCAAAACCAAAGGACTTAATGCGGACATGGGTTTTCTCACACCCTATCAAAATTGCTTGTAATTATCCTGCTTGCCTCTATTCTTATTCACGCTTTCTCTCTCCCCCCTGTATCCCTACCCCTCCCCACCTTTCTTTGACACCATTCCCTGGCTTCAAACACATTTAACACCCTACCTTATCTACAGTAAATATCTGCTGTTTTTTTCCCCTCTCTCTACACTGTTTTAGCCATTGAAACCTTTGTATATCAGTATTGCTTGACCTGAAGAAGAGAGAATAACTCTCGAAAGCTTGTCCTATGACATAAATTGTTAGTCCAATAAAAAAGGTATCACCTAATACTGAAGAACACATTATATATATATATATATATATATATATATATATATATATATATATATATATATATATATATATATATATATATATATATATATATATACACACACACACACACACATTGAAGGCCTTGTTGTGTGCAAACAGGCCTTGTTGTAATTATATTAACAGTTCATTAAAGTTTATAACATTACTGGGTCAGTATGTTTGAGGTCATAATTGAGTCAGCTGTGTAGAAGTTGTATTTAACAGCAAACAAGGCCTTTTTGCAGCCATGAAGGCCTGTACTGTTCATTCTGATTATATATATATAGTATATATAGTATAGGGCAGTTAAGATATTTAGGGTAAATAAGACATCCAGATCCAGAGTGTGAGACAGCGAGAGTGTGGGTGTGAGACAGCGAGAGTGTGGGTGAGAGACAGCGAGAGTGTGGGTGAGAGACAGAGAGAGTGTGGGTGAGAGACAGAGAGTGTGTGGGTGAGAGACAGAGAGAGTGGGTGAGAGACAGAGAGAGAGTGGGTGAGAGACAGAGAGAGTGGGTGAGAGACAGAGAGAGAGTGGGTGAGAGACAGAGAGAGTGTGGGTGTGAGACAGAGAGAGTGTGGGTGAGAGACAGAGAGAGTGTGGGTGAGAGACAGAGAGAGTGTGGGTGAGAGACAGAGAGTGTGGGTGAGAGACATAGAGAGAGTGGGTGAGAGACAGAGAGAGTGTGGGTGTGAGACAGAGAGAGTGTGGGTGAGAGACAGAGAGAGTGTGGGTGAGAGACAGAGAGAGTGTGGTTGAGAGCCAGAGAGTGTGGGTGAGAGCCAGAGAGAATGTGGGTGAGAGACAGAGAGAGTGTGGGTGAGAGCCAGAGAGAGTGTGGGTGAGAGCCAGAGAGAGTTTGGATGAGAGCCAGAGAGAGTGTGGGTGAGAGCCAGAGAGAGTGTGGGTGAGAGCCAGAGAGAGTGTGGGTGAGAGCCAGAGAGAGTGTGGGTGAGAGACAGAGAGAGTGTGGGGGAGACAGAGAGAGTTTGGGTGAGACAGAGAGAGTGTGGGTGAGAGACAGAGAGAGTGTGGGTGAGAGACAGAGAGAGTGTGGGTGAGAGACAGAGAGAGTGTGGGTGAGAGACAGAGAGAGTGTGGGTGAGAGACAGAGAGAGTGTGGATGAGACAGAGAGAGTTTGGTTGAGACCGAGAGAGTGTGGGTGAGAGACAGAGAGAATGTGGGTGAGAGACAGAGAGTGTGGTTGAGAGCCAGAGAGTGTGGGTGAGAGCCAGAGAGAATGTGGGTGAGAGACAGAGAGAGTGTGGTTGAGAGCCAGAGAGTATGGGTGAGAGCAAGAGAGAGTGTGGGTGAGAGCCAGAGAGAGTGTGGGTGAGAGCCAGAGAGAGTGTGGGTGAGAGCCAGAGAGGGTTTGGGTGAGAGCCAGAGAGAGTTTGGGTTAGAGCCAGAGAGAGTTTGCGTGAGAGCCAGAGAGAGTTTGGGTGAGAGCCAGAGAGAGTTTGGGTGAGAGCCAGAGAGAGTTTGGGTGAGAGCCAGAGAGAGTGTGGGTGAGAGACAGAGAGAGTTTGGGTGAGACAGAGAGTGTGGGTGAGAGACAGAGAGAGTGTGAGTGAGACAGAGAGAGTTTGTGTGAGACAGAGAGAGTGTGGGTGAGAGACAGAGAAAGTGTGGGTGAGAGACAGAGAGAGTTTGGGTGAGACAGAGAGAGTTTGGGGGAGAGACAGAGAAAGTGTGGGTGAGAGACAGAGAGAGTTTGGGTGAGACAGAGAGAGTGTGGGTGAGACAGAGAGAGTATGGGTGAGACAGAGAGGGGAGAGAGACAGAGAGGACAGAGAGGAGAGAGAGACAGAGAGGGGAGAGAGAGAGACAGAGGGGAGAGAGAAAGAGAGGGGAGAGAGGCAGAGAGAGGGGAGAGAGACAAAGAGGGGAAAAAGACAGAGAGGGGAGAGAGAGTGAGCCAGAGAGAGGGGAGAGAGACAGAGAGAGGGAAGAGAGACAGAGAGAGGGGAGAGCGAAAGAGAGAGACAGAAAGGGGAGAGAGGCAGAGAGGGGAGAGAGGCAGAGAGGGGAGAGAGTCAGAGAGGGGAGAGTGGGGGTAGACAGAGAGGGGAGAGAGGGGGTAGACAGAGAGGGGAGAGGGGGTAGACAGAGAGGGGAGAGAGGGTGGGTGACACACACACACACACACAAAGAGAGGGTAGGTGACACACACACACACACAGAGAGAGGGTGGGTGACTGACTGGGTGACTTGGGTGGGTACATGTGGTGTGTCACAAAAACACACACACACACACACACACACACACACACACACACACACACACACACACACACACACACACACACACACACACACACACACACACACACACACACACACACACACTCTCCCCCCCCACACACACACATTCTCTTCCCCCCCCACACACACACATTCTCTCTCCCCCCCACACACACACACATTCTCTCTCCCCCCACACACACATTTTCTCTCTCACCCCCCCACACATTCTCTCTCCCCCCCCCCACACACACATTCTCTCTTCCCCCCCACACACACACATTCTCCCCCCCACACACACACACATTCTCTCTCTCACCCCCCCCACACACATTCTCTCACCCCCCACACACACATTCTCTCTCCCCCCACACTCAACACCCGCCCCAGACGGGCCAGCCCAGCAACCGGGGATGGAGGAAGTACCCCCCCCCGTGCACACCAGTACCTCCAGCCCCCTCACCCCCGTGCGCGACAGTACCTCCAGCCTCCCCATCCCGTGCGCGCAAGTACCTCCAGCCCCCACCCTATGTGTGACATCATCAGCTTTCCCCTCACACTCCGCCCGCATCGAGCGGGCAAGCATGGAAACGGGAGCGGGAAAGCATAGGAGTGTAAGGTCCTGGGAGTCACGCCGTCCTCGGCGTGCTCCTCACTTACCCGTGGTTCTGCCGGGTTCTCCCACGTCTCGTAGCGATCCTCCCTCCAGGAAGCCGATCGCCATATTGCCTAGGCGCGCACGCGCACGTCAGCGCTCCCCTTCTAGTGTCAGGCCTGGGTGTGTACTCGGTCACGCGCCCGCAAGTACGGCCACACGGGGGCGCGTCCACATGGAGGAGCACCAGCCTCTTAAAGGCATATCTCCTCTTTACAATGCCTCAATCAAATGTGCTCATTCGTCTAGTCCCTCCTCCAGGGGTTTCTCTGGACCTATCCCTGCATTGAACCAGTTGTTCTCATCACTCTCTGCCTCCCTAGTCCTGTCTTGTCCTGTCTTGTTTTGCAGTCTTCCTCGTGTACCGAACCGGCTTCCTCTACGACTACCCGAACCTCTGGCATCCCGAACCCAGCAAACGGTAAACGATTACGTCCTTCTCTCTAACCCCGGACTTGGCAAACAGCACCCTCTACCATCCATACCTCTCCTGCCCCGATCCGGACTCCCAGACCACTCTACTCTAAAGACGTGCCCTCGTGGCTGTTGGTGGCGTTATATCCTATCCCACCTCAGCACCGCGGTCCCGTCTCGTTTGTGGTGAGCACGTCATGACATTATGCTCAGCCCTACAAACATGGACCCCGCTGAGGTGGAGCGTACTTTAAATGCCCATACAAATCTCTTCACCAGCCTAGAGACTTATCTGGAACAAGCTGATAGGTGAATGGATACGTTACAGCAAAGCCTTCATTCCTTTACCGTTCAAGTCCGAGCTCTCAGTCGGGAACCTTCACCCGTGGCTTCCACAGCCTCCGCAACCGCCTTTCCAGCACCTCCGTTTGCTTTGGAACCTCGTATTCCTGCTCCCAAACACTATGCTGGGGATCCCCAAGGATGTAGGGGCTTCCTTAACCAATGCCTCATCCAATTTCGACTCTCGCCCTCTCGTTTTGTCTCTTCTGTCTCCAGGGTCGGCTATATCGTTGCTCTTCTCATCGACGAGGCGCTGGCATGGGCTTCTCCCATCTGGGAACAACAAGGTCCCCTCACACAGGACATAGATCTCTTCGTCGAGGAGTTCTGAAGAGTCTTCGACACCCCTGCACGGCAATTAACGGCAACATCTTCTCTTCATAATATAACCCAGGGAGATCGACCCGTCGCCCGGTACGCTTTGGAGTTCCGCACACTTGCTGCTGAGACGGGATGGAATAATGAAGCACTATCTTCAGCGTTTTGGCAAGGTCTGTCTGAATCCCTAAAGGATGAGCTCGCAGTGCGGGAACGTCCCATTGACCTAGAAGATTTGATCGGTCTGTGCGTTCGAGTGGACCAGCGTCTGCAGGAGCGGAGAACTGAACGTTCTCGTTACCGTCAACGGGTTTCAAGGCATCTTGCTCCATCGTTCGTGGCTCCTACACCCCCTTCCGGGGACGCCCCGGAACCAATGCAGTTGGGAGGTAACAAGCTGTCTGCTGCCGAGAAACAACGTCGGCGCAATGCCGGTCTCTGCATGTACTGTGGCAATTCCGGTCACATAGTACCCGAGTGTCCCCACAAGCCGGGAAACGCCAACTCCCAATGAAATCCTGGAGAGTTTCATTGGGAATTCTGACACTTTCTCCCATCATCAAAGACGTCCTTCCCACCAGGATAATGTTGCCAATAACACTGTCTGGAGAGGGGTTTCACACTCAAGCACGGGCGTTCATTGACTCCGGTTCCGCAGGCAATTTCATCGATGAGACTTTTGCTAGACGGAACAATTTCCATTTATCAGTAAGAAGACGCCAGTAGGTCTGGAGGCCATTGACGGTCGACCTCTACAGCCGGCATTCATCACGCTACAGACGGTGCCTCTCCTACTGCAGTTCATCGACGTTCATACTGAGATCATTACCCTCGATGTTATCCACACTCCCTCTGTTGAGCTGATTTTGGGACTTCCTTGGCTTCAACTCCATAATCCTCGCATCGACTGGACGGATCGGGAACCCATCCAGTGGGGTGCTCCTTGTGCCATGACATGTACCAGGATTTTCCAGAAGATTGGTGGGTTGTCTACCCTGCCAGAGAAGGTCGACTCCCTACCTTCTGTGTATTGGGAATTCCGTGATGTGTTCGACAAAGCACGTTACGAGGTTCTACCTCTGCACCGTCCTTTCGACTGTCCTATTGACCTACTACCCGGGGCACCTCTTCCCAGAGGACGATCCTATCCTCTCTCTCTCCCAGAGACTAAAGCCATGAACACTTACATTGCAGAGAATTTAGAGAGGGGTTTCATCCGAAAGTCTTCCTCTCCAGTCGGAGCAGGCTTCTTTTTCGTCAAAAAGAAGGACGGTTCTCTTCGTCCATGCATAGACTACCGGGGTTTGAATAACATCACACGCAAGAACCACTACCCACTGCCCTTGATACCGGAACTCTTCGACCGTCTTCAGGGAGCAACAATCTTTTCTAAATTGGATTTAAGAGGTGCCTACAATTTAGTAAGGATACGTGAGGGGGACGAGTGGAAGACTGCTTTTAACACCCATGACGGCCACTATGAATACCTGATCATGCCGTTCGGTCTGTGCAACGCACCAGCAGTTTTCCAGGATTTCGTCAATGAGATTTTTCGGGACATTCTTAACAAATTTCTTATCGTCTACCTAGATGACATCCTAATCTTTTCTAAATCCCCTCAAGAACACATCAAACACGTTCAACAGGTGCTGTTACGCCTCCGGGAGAACCATCTCTTTGCGAAATTGGAGAAATATCAGTTCCATCTCAAGTCTGTGGCATTTTTGGGATACGTTATCTCTGACTCCGGATTCAATATGGATCCAGAAAAACTTAAAGCTCTTTTGGACTGGCCCCATCGGACCACTCTCAAAGCCGTGCAACGCTTTCTAGGTTTTGCAAACTATTATCGATGCTTCATTCGCAATTTTTCTTCTATGGTATCTCCCATAACTGCTCTCACGAAGAAGGGTGCAGATCCTTCATCATGGTCTGAGACCGCCATATGGGCATTTAATCTTCTGAAGAAGGCTTTTGTGTCTGCCCCTATCCTCACCCACCCAGATCCTAAACTTCCATTTACCTTGGATTTAGATGCCTCTGACATCGGGGCTGGGGCTGTCTTATCCCAAAGGATCTCTCCCTTAGCCAGACTACACCCATGTGCCTTCTTCTTGAAGAAATTCTCGTCCGCAGAACGGAATTACGATGTCGGGAACCGGGAGCTGTTGGCTATCAAGTTGGCATTAGAAGAGTGGAGACACTTCTTAGAAGGTACGGAGACACCTATAACCATACTCACAGACCATAAGAACCTTCTCTACTTAGAAGGGGCACGTCGTTTGAGCTCTCGACAAGCCCGCTGGGCACTATTTTTTTCACGATTCAATTTTCTTATCTCCTTTATTCCTGGCTCCAAAAATCTAAAGGCGGACGCTCTGTCTCGACAGTTCCTTGCAGAGGACAAGTCTGAAGAACAGCTTGAGACGATTATTCCCTCTAGATGTATTCTGTCCGCCAACTCCTTTGATATTATGGACTAGATTCAATCCGAGCAATCACAAGCTCCGATTGGGCTCAAGGTTCCGGAGGGAAGACTCTACATGGCACCCCAACACCGCAAAAGTGTTCTCGAGTGGTGCCATTCCTCTAAATCGGCAGGACATCCAGGGATACGGAAAACCAACAACCTTGTTCAACGTACCTTCTGTTGGCCAGAGAGGGCTAAGGATGTGGAGGAGTTTGTTAAAGCCTGTGGCACTTGCGCTCGCAACAAAGTACCCCGGGTCAGACCAGCAGGCCTTCTTCTTCCCTTACCCATTCCAGACCGTCCCTGGAACCATATTTCTATGGACTTCATTGTAGAGCTCCCAGACTTCAAAGGGAAGAATACGATTCTTGTGGTAATTGATCGTTTTTCCAAACAGACTCACCTTGTCCCCTTGAGGGGTCTTCCAAATTCCTCCAGGCTTGTGGATGTTTTCATCCAGGAGATTTTTCGTCTTCACGGAGTGCCTTCAACCATCGTCTCTGATCGTGGGTCCCAATTTGTGTCAAGATTTTGGCGAGCCTTTTCCTGAAAATTGGGTATTTCACTTCAATTCTCCTCGGGATACCATCCTCAGACCAATGCGCAGACGGAGAGGGCCAACCAAAACCTGGAACAATACCTTCGGTGTTTTATAACGGAAACACAGGATAATTGGGTGGATCTGCTCCCTTAGGCTGAGTTTGCTCTTAACTCCCTTCGCAATGACTCCACTCAAGAATCTCCCTTCTTCATAAATTGTGGCTTTCATCCTTCCCGTCTACCCTTCTCCCCTCTATCCTCAGGAGTACCAGCGGTTGACAAGCGCATCTCCCGGCTGAAAGACTTATGGACGAGGATTCAGGAGAACTTAAAGGTGGCCACAGGGAGACAGAAACTCCAGGCAGACCGCCTTCGACGCCCGGTCCCGGAATTCGTCCCAGGAGACAGGGTTTGGCTTTCTTCCAGGAATATCCGACTAAAAGTTCCTACCATGAAGCTAGCACCCAAGTTCCTCGGTCCCTTTCCTGTGGTCAGGAGGATTAATCCTGTGGCTTATCGCCTGCGCCTTCCACCCTCGATGAAGATCCCTTCAGTCTTTCATGTATCTTTGCTTAAACCAGCATTCCAGAGTCCTCGCTTTTCTAAGACCATGTCTCCTCCACTTCATTTTCTGATCCAAGGTCAACAGGAGTACGAGGTTCCGTCTATCCTGAAGTCTAGGATTTTCAGAGGAGGAGTACAATACCTTTTCCACTGGAGGGGGTTTGGACCAGAGGAACGTTCCTGGATTCCCCACCGGGACCTCCACGCGCCTCGACTCGTCCAGGCTTTCCATCGTAAGAATCCCTCCAAGCCATGTCATGGACGCCCGGAGGTCGCTCCTGAAGGGGGGGGTACTGTAAGGTCCTGGGAGTCACGCCGTCCTCGGCGTGCTCCTCACTTATCCGTGGTGCCGCCGGGTTCTCCCGCGTCTCGTAGCGATCCTCCCTCCAGGAAGCCGATCGCCATATTGCCTAGGCGCGCGTGCGCACGTCAGCGCTCCCCTTCTAGTGTCAGGCCTGGGCGTGTACTCGGTCACGCGCCCGCAAGTACAGCCACACGGGGGCGCGTCCACATGGAGGAGCACCAGCCTCTTAAAGGCATATCTCCTCTTTACAATGCCTCAATCAAATGTGCTCGTTCGTCTAGTCCCTCCTCCAGGGGTTTCTCTGGACCTATCCCTGCCTCAGCCTGGCCCATTCACACACCCCCACCTTGCTACTCTGCCATTGGACACTCGTGCCTATATATACCCTACAGCTTCATTAACTCATCGGCTGAGCATAGAACCAATTGTTCTCATCACTCTCTGCCTCCCTAGTCCTGTCTTGTCCTGTCTTGTTTTGCAGTCTTCCTCGTGTACCGAACCGGCTTCCTCTACAACTACCCGCACCTCTGGCATCCCGAACTCGGCATACGGCAACACGACTCTCCGCACCTCTGGCATCCCGAACCCAGCAAACGGTAAACGATTACGTCCTTCTCTCTAACCCCAGAATTGGCAAACAGCACCCTCTACCATCCGTACCTCTCCTGCCCCAATCCAGACTCCCAGACCACTCTACTCTCAAGACGTGCCCTCGTGGCTTTGGGTGGCGTTATATCCTATCCCACCTCAGCACCGCGGTCTCGTCTCGTTTGTGGTGAGCACGTCCTGACAGGGAGCGCGCGCCGCCAGCTAGCCGTGACCGCGCACCACAACTGCCCCGTGCCCATCTCCCGCAACCCGGGAGCGCAGGAGACAAGGGGGAACCCCCCCTCCTTCCCGAGCAAAGGATCATCCCCCCTCCCTCCCGAGCAAAGGATCACCCCCCCTCCCTCCCGAGCAAAGGATCACCCCCCTACCCCCCGAGCAAAGGATCACACTCCCTCCCGAGCAAAGGATTACCTTACCCTTCCCTCCCGAGCAAAGGATCACCTCACCCTCCCTCCCGAGCAAAGGATCGCTGCCCCTCCCTCCCGAGCAAAGGATCACCTCACCCTCCCTCCTTAGCAAAGGATCACCCCTCCCTCCCGAGCAAAGGATCACCCCCCCTCCCTCCCGAGCAAAGGATCACCTCACCCGTCCCTCCCGAGCAAAGGATCACCTCACCCTCCCTCCCGAGCAAAGGATCACCTCACACCTCACAACTCCCCTCCCCCCCTGCAGAACCGGACACACGGACACACACACAAGATACAAGGGGGTTGCATGAAGACATCAAAACTTACCTCTGTGCAGAGAAGGAAGGGCGGGCTTGACTGCTCAGCTCACATAGAGCATGACAGCGCGCCAACACATGTCTGCCCAATCAGGAAGGGGGATTTTTTTTTTGTTTTTTTTGGCGCGAGCAGGGAAAATTAAAAAAAAAAAACACGTGTCCTGCTTGGGCCAATATTTACTCGCCCGGAGGTTAAATCCTCTTGCCCCGGGCGTGTAAATGTATAGGATTGTCGAACACTGTATATATATATATATATATATTAGATGTATATATGTATCGACACATACATGAAATAGTGAATTATGCATTTGTGTGCACAGACACAGTATAACGAAGTTATACATAAATGTGACAAAGAATGAGTGCGGGTGTGCTTTCTGGTTATGCATGTTAACCCATTGTTTGTAAAAAGATTCAAACATACATTCAGCTTACAACTATAGTGCAAAGATGTTGAATGCTTTGTAAAGTAGAAGGTTGCAGTATGTGTTATTTTGAAGATCATTACACATAATCCCTACATGCAGGTCAAGTTGTGTATGTTTACTCATAATGATGTCATCCACGATAGCTGAGCAAATACATGTTTCTAAACACACACACATATATATATATATATATATATATATATATATATATATATATAATATTTTTTTGTTTTTTTAGGACAACTATATATAAATATATAGATAGATAGATTTATAGATATATATAGAGAGAGAGAGACATATATACAGATATATATGTAGGTATGCTTATATTGGGAAGAAACTATAAGTTGCAGCGGAAATATAGATAAGAACTGTAACATACAACACGCGTAGGACAGTAACATTTGTCACCTGGTGGAAATTGAGCCGAATAAATTCCGATATCTCTGTCCCCTGGCAAACCCTCCACGACAACAGGAAGAAATTGTTCCCGCATCTGCTCCTCCAATGGAGTTAACATTAGAGCTTGTTCTGGCGACCCACCTCCAGTGGCAGAAGCATGCATCCATTGTGCTTGGATTTTTTTCTTTAAGTTTGCCCTGATATCATCGAATCTCTTCCGACAATTCGCCCGGTCCCTGACATGATTCCCACACGCAGACACAGTCAATGTTATTTGATCCCACATTTCTTTTTTTGATGCTGAACTTGTCCGCCCTTGAAATACATACAAAATATATGACGTTAATTATTATTAGAAAAACGAGCAGTTTCCTAAACTGCTACCTGTTCCAAGAGATACCAAACATGCTTGTTTAGGTTGAAAATGTGTACCACATGAGCATTTACGTGGAAACATACAAATCTAAGGAAGCTTGCATGAATATTGTATGAACTTTGGCAAACTTTTTTGACTGATTGTTATGGTCGTTATAACGCATGAAGGATTATGTGTGTAACAATTAACTTTAATTGATAGATATTAGAGAATAATAGTTTGATATTAAGACATCTCACATGAGATAGGATAACATGTCTTTGAACAATCAATGCAAAGATAGACTTACCTAGTAAATGCCCATACAGAGAGTCATAGTGCTCCAAAATCCCTGTGACAAGAACTCTGTTTTCCTCTTCATTGAAACGAGGATTACGTGGCCGCTCCACACGTTTCCTCCGACCACGTGCAGCCACAGAGCTTGGCTACTGCTGACTGGACTCTCCTTCCAATGAAAGAGACTCCAAAAGCGGCCCACCACCAACCACCCCACTACCAGACACCCCAGCAGCACCACCACCAGACACCCCAGCAGCACCAGCAACAGAGCAACCAGCAGCACTCACACTCCAAGCAACACCACTCGCACTCCCAGCAACAGCACTCTCCTGAATCCTACGTTCACTCAGATGCGTACTCACACGACTACCAGTACCACTCACACCAGCATCACTCCTCCCACGCCTTTCAGCCATACCTATAGCATTCACATAGAACATAATTTTTTTTTAAACACAATTGCACTGAACACTTACAAAGTGAAAACAAGACAAAGATGTTAACAAAACAACACAGGTAAAACCTCTCACAATACACAACAACTCTCTCAGTCAATATGAAATATGTAAATCGCCCAGCTCTGTGTGTCTCTCTCTCCCAACAACACAGAGAATGAATAAAAATACACGCTGCCTTTAAATGGGCCGCTCAATCAAAAACATGCTTGCTTCGGCAGATTCAGCAAGAAGTTTAATTGGTGAACCTAACACCACCTCGCCAAGCACGCCGATACACCTGTGTGTGATCGGCAAATCATCGGCAGAGTGGGAAAAAATGTTTTCAGCTTGATTCGGAAGGAATTCGGCACTTATTGCATAAGGAGAGGGAAAATCGGCACAATCATGCCGATAAGGAACACTTGGCGAGAGGACTTTTTCGGCGCTTACTGCATAGAGCCCTATGTCACAATACCTCTGCTGTTTAGTCTGCACACTTTCACTTGGCTCACAACAGCTTCATGCAACATTACCTACCTCTGTGATAATGAACCTGGTATGTACCTTCACTTTGTTCTTTCTTGTGGCCTCATGAAAATGTTACTCTCTCTCTCCACTAAAAACTCCTACATCCTGGCCCACACCCAACATCACCATACACCCTTGATTACTCAAAAGCCTTGCACTATCTGCTGAATTTTGATGGAGAACTCTGAAAACCAGCACATCAACCTCCACTCACTCTAATGGCAAACATCACAAATTGACAACTTGCAAACAACTACTCAAATTTATATTCATACTGTTACTTTCTTTAGCAGGTGATATTGAACTTAACCCAGCCCCCCCCCCTTTTAAACTCTGTCCCATAGCCCTGAGAATACCCCATTCAAATTCAATAAAGGCCTAGCTGTCGCCCATATAAATATCCAGAGCCTGCTGCCCAAACTGGATGAACTAAGGACATGGTGCCTTATTCATAAACCCAAAGCCATTGTTCTCACAGAAACATGGCTAACCCTTAAAACCCCCGATGCAAATCTCACCATTCAGGGATACTCCATCTCTAGGAAATATAGACACCTTACAATTTACACTGTTAAATTGCCTCCAATACCCACCCTCTTTTGAAATCCTAGTTGGCAAAATCTGCCTCCCCTTTTCTAAGCCTATCTTGGTTGCTGGCATCTACTGCCCCCCCTAATCCCCTCTACAGTCCCTGACTTATATCATCCAGTTTCTTGGCTCCATTTCCTCTCTGAATGAGAAGAGTGGGCTGCTAGTTCTTGGGGATTTCAACTACAATTGGCTCGACCCAAAAAAACACAAAATCCAGACACAACTCAAGTAACTTAACCTAACACAACTCATTTCCCAACCCATACGGACAAACCTGAAATTTCACAACCATTCCTTGCTAGACTTGATTCTCTCCTCAAATCCCAGCAGAATCCAATCCTCTGGCATCCTTTCTGACATTTTCAGTGATCATGCAATAGTGTACTGTGTAAGGAAAATTAAAAAAAACCAATCAAGACCTAAAGTTCTCCTCACTAGAACATTTAGAAACTTTAACCCACAACAGTTTCTGTCAGACCTTACCAACTGCCCTTGGTACAGAATCGACTCTTTCCAATCCGAGTTCTTAAAACTCAGTGAGACACATGCTCCACTACGCAGAAAAAGAGTACGGGGGAACCACCTTCCATGGGTTACAACTGACCTTATAGCACTCTACCAGTTCAGGGATGCCTTGTGGAAAAGCTACAAAGTAACTGGCACTACAAAGGATCTTAATCACTACAGATGCCTGCGGAATATGTGCACAAGGCACTCAAAAGCACAATATTTCTCTGACAATCTTCACCAGAATAAATCAAACCCAGCTAACTTCTGGAAAGTTATCAACAATATATTCCAGCCTTCTAGCCATCAACAAACAAGTAATATCACGAAGGAGGGCAATACTCTGACAAATCCCACTGACATTGCAAATGCATTCAATGATGACTTTGTGGGATGTGCTACTAACTTATTAGCGAAATGCAACCCAAACCACAAACATGAGCCTCATTATGAGAGTACCCCTATAGCCCCTCCCTCTCCCAACACAGCTCACAATTTTCAATTTGTCCCAGTATCCAAAGAGATTACACAAGCGCTCCTCAAACTAAAACTAAGCAGCCATTGTGGACCTGACTTACTGCAATCTAAGTTCCTACGACTTGGTGCCCCAGCCACTGCCAAAACAATTGTTTCCATAGTCAACTCTATTCTTCTGCAGGCCATATCCCTAAGACCTGGAAAACTGTCAGAGTTCTCCAAATCTTCAAAAGAGGGGACAAAAACACTGTCTCCAACTACAGGCCAATATCACTTCTCCCAATTCTATCCAAAGTTATGGAAAAATGTGTTCACTCCCAATTAAGTGATTACTATACAAACACAAATTTCCCTAGCCAATTCCAATTCGGCTTTCGCCCCAAACACTCCACGGTAACTACCCTGCTAAAAGTTTGCAATGAAATCCAGTGTGGAATGGAACGGTGACAACTCACTGGTGTAATATTCCTAGATTTTGCTAAGGCTTTTGATACTGTTGATCATGTTATCTTGCTTAACAAACTCCAGTGCTCTGGAATAAGGAAGCATGCTTTAAACTGGTTTAATTCCTTCCTATCAGGTAGATCCCAACATGTGTCCATCTCAGGCTCTAACACCAACCCCTTGGATATCACCTGTGGTGTCCTGCAAGGCTCTGTTCTGGGGCCCCTACACTTCTCAGTGTTCATGAATGATCTTCCTACAGCTTGCAAGGGAGCTTCAATACACATGTATGCAGATGACACAATCTTATACTGTATGCGCACAGCCCTAGCCTCTCCGACCTTGAACACATACTTCAATCTGACTTTTTGAGACTTGAAAATTGGATTCCCCAAAACAAACTGTTTTTAAACACTGACAAGACTGTAACAATGTTATTTGGGACCAAGGCTAAATTTATAAAGCTTCCAATGACTGAGATCCAGATCAGAACCAAAACTAAAACCACCCTAATGCCTGTTACTAGTTTCAAATTCTTGGGCATACTGTATACCATTTTGTTCTCCAATGCAACTACAACACACATCTCGGGGAAATGCTTAAAGAACTGGATTGGTCCTCACTTGAGTCTAGGCGCAAAGTTCATCTTTCCTGTCTTGTCTTCAAATACTTTCTGGGCAAGCTAACTCTATCTGAACAAACTCCTCACCCCTACCACATGCAACACTTTTCATTTGAGATCTGACTCCAAAAGACTGTTCATGGTCCCAAGGTTTAGCAAAGTATCCGGCCGCTCCTCCTTCTCTTACTGTGCACCCCAAAACTGGAACAATCTACCGGAGACGCTCACAGCCTCCACAAGTCTATGTTTTTTCAAAACTAAAGCTGTCTCACATTTTAACCTGGTATGTAACTGCTACATACGTCTATAATATATATTACTAGCTGATATACCCGGCGTTGCCCGGGATGTAAATCCGTAATAGGTAGTATTATGTATAAATAGGGGAAGAATAGGATGACTATTTGGTGTAAAGGTTGTATAATAATGTTGAAAAGAAACCTGGAAGAAAATGTGATACGATGTTGTTGTTTTATAATGGTTTATTGTAAACACACCACAGTACAATGTAGACTTTGGTGACATAAGTGATGTGTAAATGTGAGGTGTGTGTCCCGCTAGGGTGTTAGGCGGTGGGTGTGTGTTCAGTGCGGGTGACCGGTGGGTGTTTAGTATGGATGGCGGGTGAGTAGTGAGTGGTGGGTGTGTGTCCCGCTAGGGTGTAAGGCGGCGAGTGGCTGGGGAGTGCGGTGTGGCGGTCCCGCTAGGGTGGGAAGGGGTGTGAGGCGGTGTGTGGCTGCTGAGTGTGTGTTGTGGGTGGGTGTTGAGTGCGGGCTGAGTGTGGTGTTCCCACTAGGGTGTGAGCGTCTGTGAGGCGGCAGGTGTCTGGGGAGTGCGAGCGGCGGCTGGTCCGTGATGTCGTTGTGTAGGGGTGTGTGCGCGGCGGGAGGCGCCTGGGGGGTGGTGGGTGGTGAGTGGATGCGACGGCTGGTCAGTGATATTGGTGCGTAGGGGCAGGAGGCGGCGGGTATGTGTCAAGTGTGTCTGAGTACGGGCGGCGGGTGTGCAGGGGTGTGAAGCGGCGGGTGGGTAAAAGGCAGAGGCAGGAGCCGGCGTGAGTGCGGCATGAGTGTGGGCGGCGGGTGGGTGAAAGGCGGGAGTGCAGCAGGTGGGTGAAAGGCAGAGGAGGGAGTGCGGGCGGTGGGAGGGTGAAAGGCAGAGGCGGAAGTGCGACGTGAGTGTGGGAGGTGGGTGGGCGAAAGGCAGAGGCGAGAGGACATGCAGCAGGCAGGGGTTGGAGGGCAGTACCGACGGGTGGGTGAAAGGCAGGGTCAGGATGGCGGCGGGTGGGTGAAAGACAGGGTTGGGAGGGCAGTGGGTGGGTGAAAGGCAGGGGCAGAAGGGTGGGGAGAGGGGTGAAAGGCAGGGGCGGGGGGGGGTGAAAGGCAGGGGCGGGGGGGTGAAAGGCAGGGGCAGTGACTAAGGTAGAACACCTCACTAGAGGGGAATTATTACAACAGAATCCTAAACCAAGAAGGGAAGGTGTGCCGTTAGTTATTACATACAGTACAGCCTCACAGCAAATTAAGAGAGCAGTCTCAAAACATTGGCATCTTCTGCAAGGTCACCCCACAATTTGCCATCTTTTCAAAGACCCTCCCATTTTTGCCTATAAAAGGCCACGTAACATCAGGGATAGTGGTCAAAGCTGAATTATTGCAAACCACACATTAAACATTTCTGACAAAACCCCAATTTGGTACCTTTCCTTGCAGGAGCTGTATCCATTGTAATGGAATAATTAGGGGTGAACACTTTTGTCACCCTCATACAGGGAGAAAATTTAAAACCAATGTTTTTTACACATGCCTAAGTTCTTACATTGTATACCTACTGAAATGCCCCTGTGGAATGTTATATGTGGGGAAAACAATTAATTCACTGAAAGAACGTATAACTCAACATAAGAGTAACATCAGGAACCCATTATCAGACACATCAGTGGTAAGACACTTTCGAGAAAAAGGACATAATATCTCGCAGCTTAGATATCAAGTGATTGACCATGTGAAACCCCTCCGCAGACCAGGGGATAGAGAGAATTATTTTACAAAAAGAGGCTAAGTGGACCCATACACTGGATATGATTGCCCCTAGGGGTATGAATGAAAGATTGGAACTTCACTGGTTCCTATAATAACGGGCCAGCTTCGTAAATAGACCCACTTTTTTGCGGATGGCCAATACGGGGTTATGATCCCCAATAAAGACCAGGACTGCTAAGGGTCTCCTTACTCACTTACCACTGCCTTGTACCTTTTTAACATTCCAAGGTTACCCTAACCTTTTTATACCTATATGTACTGAAATGAAAATTTATTTCATGAGGGTTGTCTATCCTGCCACAAAGATTGTCTGAAGTATAGATGCAGTATATGTACTGTGGCAAGACGGCCTCGCGGCGGGTCAGTAAGACGCTTGACACGATGGGAAACTTTAAACACTAGTGGTTTATTAGCCACAACCAAAATAAGTACGGGTGCACTGTCCCTTTAAGAAACTACTTTCTTGCAAATTAAAGCCTAGTCCCGTTAGGGACACTAACTCACTTCTTGAGCCCTTACTAACAGGACAGCCAGCTAATCTGGTCATGCCCAAAACATGTGCAACACAAAGTATAACGATACATATAAGAATAAAGTCTTATCTGTATAGCAGCTCCAGCAGCAAACAGGAACACGGTTCCAGGGAGCAGGCTATGTCCAGCCTCGCAGCAATCTGTATCTTTATCCTGGGTTGGTGTCCCAGCTGGTCCCCGCAGCCTAGCTCCTCGCAGGACTGGGGACCAGAGCAACAGCAACGGCTTCCCAGCCAGGAGAGTTCTCTCCACCTTCCTGTGGAAAAACAAGCTCACTGTGTGTGTGTCACTTCCTGCTTTTAAACCTGCAGTCTCTCAGGCCTCCTGCTTAATTACAGTAGGCTGCAGGTGTGCTTCCTTCTGTCTGAGGAGATTAACACTCTGTGAACTGGCTGCAGCGTCTCTCCATTCACTATTCCAGCCTACTGAGTCAGTGACTCTGTTACATATCCCTCTCCCCAGCGAAACATTGTCCTGTGGAGCGGCCCGTGCACCATTCCCGTGCACCAGCATCTTCGTCGCCAATGTCTGACGTCGGCCCTTCCCTCCCCCTATTTTTTTTCTTGCCTTCCAATTTAGGCATTTTCTTTTTGGGGTAATTACCAGGGCATCTGGGCCTGAGGACTGGTACCTCACTATCTCCTTTAATTCAGATGCAAGACTGAAATCGTGTAAAACTATGGAGTCCTCCAAGGCTTGTTTGGCTTCGTTAAGCTGCACTCTTAAATCTGCAATCTTTAACTGTAATTTCCTTGATTTTTCGGCATCCGCTGGTACACTGGCGACACACTTTATTCGAGCTCGGCTAGTCCCACGAATTCGGGTATACCCGGGTGTATTGAGGTTTGTGACTGTTTTCTGCCCGAGTGCATTGAGTTATTTTCCAAGCAGGGATTGAAGCATTTTATTCCCGCTGGCTGCAATACTGCACAGTATATATATATAAACTGCATTACAATTCATGAATTTATGCCATCTGGTAGACATGCGAAGCATTGCAGCCTATTAAATCCTAATCATTATCATTTAACAGATCAGCCGCCCGTCAGCCAGGCATGAACCCAGGCTGGAAAGGCAAACGCAACGGGGCTTGTCAGAGGTAAGGAGCGGCGCATTCCAGGTATCTGCCATGTACATACCGGGTATTTGCTCGAATAAAGTGTGTCGGTGCAGTATATCCACGCTAACAATTGGCTCTCGCAGCTCAGAGACTATTTCTGACACAATCTGAATTCTCCGGTCATCATCTTTAACGATACGAAGCAATAATTCCACTAGACACGTTATAAGGGAAGTTGGTGTATTAGGTATCACAAGCATCTCTTGTAGGACAGCAAGAAGGCTTTTCCTGCCTCCTTCTTCACTGGTATCTAGACAGCCGACTATAAGAATCAGCTGCTGACCTATAAATTCTCTAATCAGCATGGCTTCAATTTGTGTCATATCCGCTTTTTGTTTTTCTGTGAGAACAGCAGGGTTTTGAAGATAACTTAAGAGATAGTCTGCATAGACAGCGGGCTCTGGTAAAACATGTTCCAGTGCAGCCTCCCCTTCATCATCCTTTGACTTTATCTCTACCGCCACCTTTTCCTTGGACTGCTTCAGTGATCCAAACGTCTGTCTTGGGCTTGTAAGCTTTTCCTCCAGCTTCATCTGAGAAACCTCCTGCTGGGCAGCAGTAGAGACCAACGTAGCGTCCCGCTCAGACTTTAGAGACTCGAGCTCCTTGCCTAGGTCACACTTTTGTTTCTCCGCCATCCTGCGGCCAGCACACTCAGATGCCAGGTCCTTCCTCAGGTCTTGAAGCAGTCCTTCTGTCTTTCTTCTTTCACTCAGTGCGGCTGCTATTTCATCTTCATTAGAATTGAGTCGCGATTCTACGTCTCGTAGCAAACTTATAGCAAGGCTTAAATCTGTCTCTGTTTCTTTATTCTGGACCTGCAGCTGCTGGTGCTCCTCCTGAACCTTGTCCAGCTCCAGCTGTAGCCGGACCCCCTCATTGGTCGTGTAGTCCAGCCGCTTGTGGATATCACCCATCTCGGTTTCATGGTGCAACATCAGGCAGGCCACCTGACGGACGGACACCTCCTCCGTCTTGGCGCGCTGCATCTCGTGCTCAGCCATCTGCGTTTGCAGCTCTTCAATCTGATGCTGCCAGTCCCCTCTCAGGGCCTTCACCTCTTCCCGGTGCTTACTCTGGGTTTGCATCAACGCCTCCTCCATCTTTTTGAGCTCTGCAGTTCTTGTCGCCAGTATCGCTGTTGCTTCTGTCTTCCAGGCTTCTTTCTCCTTGGCATACTGACTCATGGAGATGAAGTTGCCTCTCTGCTTCTCCAGCTCTTGCTCCAGTCTTTGGACCTTCTCATGTTCCCTCTCACACAGAGTCACCTGGCTTCTAAGCTCCGCCTCCAGCGATGCTCTTGTGGCGCTCAACGTGATCTTCAGCTGCTCCAGGGCGAGGCATTCTTTTTTCCAGCATTTTCTCTGCATTCTGCAGAGCAGCCTGTACTTCATTTTTTTCTTGCGCCAATTGTGTCTTCACTTTCTGCGCTTGGTGAAGCTTCTCAGTCCCATCACTGACCTGACCAGTCAGGTTTAAAACCTCTTCCTTCAGGTTTATATTCTCCATTTTCACAGTCTCTATATCCCTCAGGGCATTCTCATGGGTTTCCTTCAACATACCCAGCTCTGTGTTTAGACTGTGGCCCTCCTGGCGTGAGAGCTCCAGCTCTGTTTTGAGCGTGCTAGCTTCTTGGTGAGAAACTTCTAAGTCTTTGATGAAGTTTTGCACATCTCTCTGGGACATCTCATAGCATAGTCTCCAGTCAGGACTTGTTCTCTCTGATTCCATGTTAGCAATTGCGGTGTTGGCCTTATCCAAGCTTGTCTTCAGCTCCTCCAACTCACTCCGTAAGAAACGCTCTGTTTTCTTTAACTCCTCATACTCAAGTATAGCTGGGAGTATACACCTCTTTACCTCGGCGTTCGCTTCTCGCTCCCTATTCAATTGCTCCTGCAAGGCATCATAATCACGGTGGGCAGTTTGGAGTGCAGAAATTAAGGCCTCTTTTCCCTGGATCAAGGATTCAGCTTCCCTTTGCTCCTCCTTTTCCTTTGCCACCGTTCCTGTGACAATTCTGCCCATCACTCCGGTCTGCAGCACATCTCGGTGGCTTGCTGACTCCTGTTGTCCTGATATCGCAGGCTCAAGTGGTTCGGTCACTTCCTCTGTGACTTGAAAAATATTTTTCTTTTTCTTCTTTCTCTTTGTTTTATTAGTTCCAGATACATCAGTGGTACTGGGCACACACACACTGGACACTTTTGCAGCATCCATCTGCGGGTACGTCTCTCTTCTCGGGGCCACATATGCGTCGTCATCATAATCATCATCATATGGCCTGAAGGGACACTGTTATGTATGGTTATGTACATTGCAAAACTGACACTTGACGGCGGCCATTTTAAAACCCCGTTTTTTTTTGTTTTGTTTTTCTTCACACCCGACGAGGCAGACTTTGCACAACACACGTAACTTGTATGGGCTTTAAATTCTTTGAACCTTCTGGGTTCTTCTTAGGGCAACATCTTTGCCATAATTAATTTTCACTTTCTTTTTTACCAGACAGGGCAAACTTTGCTCACAGCACTTGCTAGCTGCAAATTCACTCACTTCAGCAAAAGGCATTAGCTTTACACAGCAATCCTTTCATACCCGATGGGGCAAAATTTACACTCAGCGCTTGCTAGCTGTAACTTCCATGCTTCAGCAAAAAATCCTTTTTTTTTTTCCCGCTTGAGTTCAGTGTCTCAACACATCTTCATCTACTGACCCCCCGAGGCGTAGCATCTTACTTCTGACACCACCTGTGGCAAGACGGCCTCGCGGCGGGGTCAGTAAGACACTTGACACGATGGGAAACTTTAAACACTAGTGGTTTATTAGCCACAACCAAAATAAGTACGGGTGCACTGTCCCTTTAAGAAACTACTTTCTTGCAAATTAAAGCCTAGTCCCGTTAGGGACACTAACTCACTTCTTGAGCCCTTACTAACAGGACAGCCAGCTAATCTGGTCATGCCCAAAACATGTGCAACACAAAGTATAACGATACATATAAGAATAAAGTCTTATCTGTATAGCAGCTCCAGCAGCAAACAGGAACACGGTTCCAGGGAGCAGGCTATGTCCAGCCTCGCAGCAATCTGTATCTTTATCCTTGGTTGGGGTCCCAGCTGGTCCCCGCAGCCTAGCTCCTCGCAGGACTGGGGACCAGAGCAACAGCAACGGCTTCCCAGCCGGGAGAGTTCTCTCCACCTTCCTGTGGAAAAACAAGCTCACTGTGTGTGTGTCACTTCCTGCTTTTAAACCTGCAGTCTCTCAGGCCTCCTGCTTAATTAGGCTGCAGGTATGCTTCCTTCTGTCTGAGGAGATTAACACTCTGTGAACTGGCTGCAGCGTCTCTCCATTCACTATTCCAGCCTACTGAGTCAGTGACTCTGTCACAGTACATACAATGGCATAATGTTCTAACAAAGTTTCATTATATTTACAGCTATCTGTCAATTATATGGACTTCTTTTTCTCAAAGGACTGTCAGCAATTGATTAGATTGGACACAGCAATAGAATGCTACATTGGTGCATTATGGCACTATTAATTGCTTCACCTTATTCTTCCAGAAATAAGCCCTGCTACTTTACCAGTTAGTAAAATATCTCTGTTTATGTATTTGTTTTTTGCTCCTCCCTTTGGTGCCTGTTGCCCTAGCAACATGACGTCATTACGTTTTTACGTCGTGACGTCACGTGCGTCGTGACGTCACACCACGTGACGCCGTCAGTCACTGTGGGCAGACATCTTGGGGTTGGCTCCAAGACTCTCCACTCTCTCACTCCTTCTGTGGGCCGTCACTCGGCTGAATGACGTCATCACATTGTGACGTCGCATGCATCATGACGCGACGCCGCGAGGTGACGTCAGACGTCGGGGGCATGCACAATTAGGCTGTGAGATTGGATGCAGCCCTGCACTTTTGGTTGTTACTGGGGAAGGTAAATATTTTGACTTTTGAAGGTAATTATTTTGACCTTTGGGGGTATATATAGATGTGCTAATGTGTCATCACTTTTGAGGTGTTTGGTCTGAGGAAGGGACTGCTTGTCCTGAAACGTTACCATTGTTAGCTCTGATGCATTAATACATTTGAAATCATTTGATTCCACTACAATTTGTGTGCCTCTTCCTTTCTCCTATCTTGAAAGGCAGAGGCGGAAGGGCGTCGTGAGTGTGGGCGGCGAGTGTGTGTAAGGCAGAGGCAAGAGGACAAGCGGCAGGCAGGGGTTGGAGGGTGGTACCAGTGGGTGGGTGAAAGGCAAGGTCAGGAGGGCAGCAGGTGTGTGAAAGGCAGGGTTGGGAGGGTGGTGGGTGGGTGAAAGGCAGGGGCAGAAGGGCGGGGAGGTGGGTGAAAGACAGGGGCAGAAGGGCGGGGAGGGGGGTGAAAGACAGGAGCGGGGGGTGAAAGGCAGGGGTTGGGGGGTGAAAGGCAGGGGGGGTGAAGAGCGGGGGGGTGAAGGGCACGAGTGGTGAAAGGCAGGGGCGGAGGGAGTGGTGAAAGGCAGGGGCGGGAGGGAGTGGTGAAAGAAAGGGCGGGAGGGAGTGGTGAAAGGAAGGGAGGGGTGGAGTGGTGAAAGGCAGGAGCGGGGGGGAGGGATGAAAGGCAGGGGTGGGGGGGAGTGGTGAAAGGCAGGGGTGGGGGGGAGTGGTGAAAGGCAGGGGTGGGGGGGAGTGGTGAAAGGCAGGGGCGGGGGGAGTGGTGAAAGGCAGGGGCGGGGGGGAGTGGTGAAAGGCAGTGGCAGGGGGGAGTGGTGAAAGGCAGGGGCGGGGGGGAGTGGTAGAAAGCAGGGCAGGGTGAAGTGCAGGGTGTGAAGGGCGGGGTGGGGGGTGAAAGGCAGGGGCGGGGGGGAAGTGGTGAAAGGCAGGGGTGGGGGGAGTGGTGAAAGGCAGGGGGGAGTGGTGAAAGGCAGGGGAGGGGGGAAGTGGTGAAAGGCAGGGGCGGGGGGGAAGTGGTGAAAGGCAGGGGCGGCGCGGAAGTGGTGAAAGGCAGGGGCGGGGGGGAAGTGGTGAAAGGCAGGGGCGGGGGGAACTGGTGAAAGGCAGGGGCGGGGGGAAATGGTGGAAGGCAGGGGAGGGGGGAAGAGGTGAAAGGCAGGGGAGGGGGGGAGTGGTTAAAGTCAGGGGAGTGGGGGAGTGGTGAAAGGCAGGGGAGGGGGGAGTGGTGAAAGGCAGGGGCGGGGGGATGTGGTGAAAGGCAGGGGAGGGGGGAAGTGGTGAAAGGCAGGGGAGGGGGGGAGTGGTGAAAGTCAGGGGAGGGGGGTAGTTGTGAAAGTCAGGGGAGGCGGGGAGTGGTGAAAGTCAGGGAAGGGGGGGAGTGGTGAAAGTCAGGGGAGGGGGGGAGTGGTGAAAGGCAGGGGAGGGGGGGAGTGGTGAAAGGCAGGGGAGGGGGGGAGTGGTGAAAGGCAGAGGCGGGGGGAGTGGTGAAAGGCAGGGGTGGGGGGTAGTGGTGAAAGGCAGGGGAGGGGGGGTGAAAGGCTGGGGAGGGGGGTGAAAGGCAGGGGAGGGGGGTGAAAGGCAGGGGAGGGGGGGTGAAAGGCAGGGGAGGGGGGGTGAAGGATGGGGGGGGTGAAGGGTGGGGGGTGAAGGGTGGGGGGGTGATGGGCGGGGGGGTGATGGGCAGGGGGGTCACGGGCAGGGGGGGGTGAAAGGCAGGGGCGGGGGGAGTATGCTAATGCCTGGAACTTAACAGGACTTACATAGCAGATACACTATGTGGGGAAAAACAGGTACTATGGTACATACCATGTTATGCATGCATACTGCACCGACACACTTTATTCGAGCAAATACCCAGTATGTACCTGGCAGATACCTGGAATGCGCCGCTCCCCACCTCTGACAAGCCCCGTTGTGTTTGCCTTCCCAGCCTGGGTTCATGCCTGGCTGACGGGCGGCTGATCTGTTAAATGATAATGATTAGGATTTAATAGGCTGCAAAGCTTCGCGTGTCTACCAGATGGCATAAATTCATGAATTGTAATGCAGTATATATATATATACTGTGCAGTATTGCAGCCAGTGGGAATAAAATGCTTCAATCCCTGCTTGGAAAATAACCCAATGCACTCGGGCAGAAAACAGTCACAAACCTCAATACACCCGGGTATACCCGAATTCGTGGGACTAGCCGAGCTCGAATAAAGTGTGTCGCCAGTGTACATACTGTACTTACA
The DNA here is from genome assembly GCF_040206685.1 of Ascaphus truei. Classification (NCBI taxonomy): domain Eukaryota; kingdom Metazoa; phylum Chordata; class Amphibia; order Anura; family Ascaphidae; genus Ascaphus; species Ascaphus truei. The sequence continues at coordinate 30,363,951 of NC_134489.1, forward strand.
TAATACCTCTCTCTCTCTCTACATCTCTCTCTTTCTCTCTCTGCCGCACTACCTCTCTAACTCTCTCCTCCCTCCCACTCTCTTTCTTTCTCAACTCTCTCACTCCTCCTCACCTCACCTCTCTCACCCCAACTTTCTCTCCCCCACCTCTCTCCACTCCCACCTGTGTGTCTCCCTCACAAGCTCTCACCCCCTCTCTCTCTCTTCCCCTCACCTCTCTATCTCCCTCACCTCTCTCTCTCCCTCCTACCTCTCTCCCTAACACTCTTCCCCCACCACCTCTCTCTCTTTCCCTAACATATGTGTCTCTCTCTTTCCCCCATCTCTCTCTCTCTCTGTCCCCCACCTCTCTCCCCCGCTTACTCCATTTTCACACCCCTCCCCTCATTTTACACCCCCTCTCTGTTTTTATACCCCCCTGTTTTTATACCCCCTTCTCCTCCATTTTTACACACCTCTCCATTTTTACACACCCCTCCACCTGAATAGCAATGTCCGCTAAGGCCAGCCGGGCCTTATTATTTTCTGGTGCAGTGTAGCGTAGCAAAGGTAAGTAGCCTACTCTGCTCCCAGCCTCCTATGAGTTGTGCACTATTGTCTTCGCTCTGTCTCCTACTCTGAGACATCCTGCCAAGCTTCCGACATCTTATTAAGCTTCTGAGGATAGTATTAACCAAATCTTGGCACAATGGATATACTGTACTTATTTGATGGATATGCTTATTTGATGTATTCAAAATGTGAGTGCAATTCATATATACTGCTATATTCACATTCACCAAGTTTGAAGAGGCAATATTGCACTATTGTATTTTTTAGTCTTCTTTCCCCTTCCGATACCTGTGCTCCCCAAGTTTTCTGAAGATCTCTACATTTGAAGAATTTGGGAACAAATTCTGAAAGAGGGTTTTGAGCTGCATGTTCTGTAACTGATATCACTCACGTGTGCACTTGTATTTTATTTAAAGCACTTGACTTCCCTATTAATTCACTTAACTAATCACTTACGGTAATTTACAGATTATTTATATTTGATATTATGGAGCACTATTCAACTAGGATCATCTATTCTACACTTTTTTTGTTTTACTGCTTTCTGCCTGCCTACTCTATTGTCCTCCGCCTCTCCTGACTAGAGATGGGTGAATTTTTTGGGACGGATTTGGATCCGCAGCGGATTCACCAGTTCCTTTGATCCACAGATTTCAGTGGATCAATCTCAAAAAGAGCAATTTGTGTTCTGCGGACTTTTTAGTATTTTACCAATACACTACGCGGATTCCACAACCCGTGGATGGAATTTCAGAATCCAATCCATAGATTCAGCAATCCGTTGGCGGATTCTTAAGAATCTGCTTCTATTGCTTGAAGCTTGCAATTAAATCTTGATCTGCTATTTTGGAGTTGCCTTGGATTTTTTCTTCAAAGTTTGAAGTCGCTGGCTGTGCTCTGTTTTTACACGCTATTACCTTGGATCTTCTACACGGATGGTTTGCATGCCGGAGATGCTGTGAATGTCACCACAGGTCAACAGGTATAGGACCCAGTGCCTTATAATTCTTCCTGTTTATACTGGACATTGTCTCATATATTATATACTGATTGGGTGTTTATTGGTGTGTCAATCTTTGTGGTTGTCAAGTGGACACCACTAGGCACATACCCCTCTCAGTTAATGTCAGTGATTACTTTGTGGACATTACACTTACTGTAGTGCCAACGAGTATTCTAAAACAAATCTGGGGCAATCACCAACAAGACCCGGGTACATGCTGGGTACATGCTGCAACATTTCAGTGATATTTCTGCAGACAGATTAATGGCCCATCGGATTAACAGCGGGGGTCCCTGGCAGTCCCATTCAAACTGAATGGGACTGCCAGGTATCCCTGCTGTGTTAATCTGATGTGCCATTAATCTGTCTGCAGAAATGTCACTGAAATGTTTGCAGCATGTACCTGGATCTTGTTGGTGTTAGCCCCAGATTTTCCAAGGCAAATTTAAGGCAAGTTTTAGAATTCTCGTCGGTGCACCTGTACATCTGGACAGTAATGGAATAAATGTTTATCAGGCAGAACCATATCTGATTGCTTGAGCACCACACTCAACCACTAACTGTATTCTTTCTAGCCAGTACTGGTTGGTCTTGATGAACAAGAGTATGTCCAGTCCTGTGAGGTCAACAAGGCAACAAGACACCTTGTGCTAAACCCTGCGGTCTTTTGCCACCACTACCTAGCCCGAAGCAGTCAAGGACAGCTTTATCAGGGTTACAAACCCATTTTAGTATCTGTTGACCAATTTCACTTAGATGGCACACTTCATACAGAACCTATAACGGGGCTCATCTCAGATCAGGAATCAGGCACGCAGGTCTGAGTTAGGGGACTCCTGTTAGAGTTAATGTAGTCAGATTTCAGGCAGAAGATCAAGGCAGGTGGCAAGGTGCACTCAGGGTCCCAGTCTCAGGTCAAGGCAGGCAGTAAAGGTGCAGATTTGGGGCACAGGCAGGTCAACCACAAGCAAGAGGACAGGAGATACAGAATGCACAGCTGAAACTGCAAACAGGAACCTTGATCAGCAATTTCCTGTAGGAAGTGCAGCCTTAAATAGGATGCTGCCAGGAACCAAGATGGCTGCAACAGTCAAGTGAAGGCAAGCTCCAGAAAAAGCGTGGACAGGAGTACCAAATGAAACACAGATCCTGCAGAATCTTCACATTACCAACTAAGGGCCTCATGCTATAAACCACTTATCTGCCACTTATAAGCCACTTATCGCCAGCTGATCACCAATAAAGCCATACAATCCCAATAGCCGCGAAGGCAATGAAGGGGTTAACCACCAGTGCCATGCTTATTGTGGGTAGCAGTGTGGGTGAAGTTGATATTTGGCCCTTGGTGGGTGTTTAGGCCTTGCGGAAGGCTTGCGGGTGGACTTAATCACTACAGTACCTTAGTGGTTAATACCGCTAAAACCCACCTCCTAGGCCACCATTAAACATTACAATATTTAATAAACACCAATACACAACCCACCCACCCCCTGTGCCCCAACATAAAATCATTATTTATTTTTTATACACAGGATTAATACCAGTGGCCGGCGGGTGTCTTTGGGCCCTTGGGTGGACCCCGCGGGTGTTCGGGGGCCCCACAGGGTCCCCGCAGGTGTCTGTGGGTACTCAGGTGGTCCCCATGGGCATCCGGGGGTCCTCAGGTGGTCCCCGTTGGTCCCCCAGTTCCTCCCTGCAGGTGTCCGCGGGAAATGGTTCAACAGCCATCTGATTGGCTGTTAAAACCATGTGTTATTTTTTTTATGTCATTTAAAGGGAATGAAGCCAGCCAATCAGAATGGATGTGTTTCATTTCCCTTTAACGTGACGTCACTAAATCCAAGATGGCCGGCGTCACATGGTATTTCAGCGAATCAGAGTAAATCGTGGGAAAAGATGTGACGTCATCCAAAGGGAGTCACATGGTTTACTTTATTTATGCTGCATGGCTAATGTTGCGTTTAAAAATGGGTAAATAATCTATTATCCATATCTGTGGGAACCACGGGGAGCCCAGGGCTTGCTACTGCGCAAGCGCGTTCACCCAGGGCTCTCTTGCTTGTTCCCCTATACGCACGGCAACGGGAGGGATCGGGGGTTTATTCTTTCTTCCTCCCTCCTTGGGAGGTGCGCGTGTGCGCACCAGGAGAATGTGGATGGTGGTGCCGGTGGGCGCGCGCGCGCGTCCGGCACGCTCCCCCACTCCTTAGGCACGCTTCATGGTCACATGAGTGGGGAAGCCTTTGATGCCTCTGCGCAAGCACGTGACAGTTTGGTTCTCTCTCTGCTGGCCCAGGATTGCGTGTGGGAGGCGGGGGCTGCTTGTGGGGGCACGTGCGCGCGCTCTGTTGACTCCACACCAGATTCTCATCAGACAGATCATGGGGTGGCTCCTAGATATGCTTCAGTATTGGTAAGCCAATTACTTTTTAACCTTTAAATATGCTAATGATGATAGGATGTGTATGCCTTGATAAAGTGCTCTGTGTAGCACGAAACATGTTAGCAGGGTAATGCCTTGCCTTTTTCCTTCCATGACTATTAAACCCTTTTAAGGATAACGCACTTTCCTCCTAATTCTCTTTTTTGGATGATTCCGGTATTGCTCTGCCATTTCTCTCTCTCATTGCATTCTATCCCCAAGGACGGAGGCACACCTTGAAGGTCTGACAGGATTAACATGGACGCTGCAGCAGATTCGTGAGTTTTTCCTGCTTGCTACATGGTTATATTATTCTGCTAAGGGATTCGGGTATTGTTTTTTGGGGTGATTATTAGCCTTTGGGTTCCTGGACAAATTGAGTGCCATCTACGCTGGTTTACCAACTAGGATACCAAACCCAGTACCCTCCCTACAATCAAGATTACATCCCAGACCTCACACAGGATTCACCATCATTATTCCATTATTACCATGGCTGTACACGGTTCTTAGCACCACGCATTATACTCCTGCTCAAGGTAGGACTCTAGCCTGGCGAAGAGATTAGTATGGGACATCGGGGTTCGCTCCACCTCAGCGGGGTCCATGTTTGTGGGGCTGAGCATAATGTCAGGCTGTGCTCACCACAAAGGAGGCGGGACCACGGTGCTGAGGTGGGAATGGATATAACGCCACCCACAGCCACAAGGGCTCATCTTGAGTGTAGAATAGTCAGGATATCCGGGCTGGGGCAGGAGAGGTACGGGAAGTAGAAGGTACCAAGTCCGGGATTAGAGAGAGGGACGTAGTCGTATTACCGTAAGCCAAGATCGGGTGCGGAGAGAGCGGGGTAGTCGTATTGTCGTATCCAAGGTCGGGAGCAGAGAGGGCGGGATAGTCGTATTTCCGTAAACAAAGAGAGTGATGAGAACAGCAAACTGGTTCTATGCTCAGCCGAGGTGCCAGTGGCACAGCTGAGCATATGTAGGTGCAAGGGTCCAATAGCAGAGCAGCAGTGTGGAGGTGTGTATCAGCGTGAAGCTGTGATAGGAGGCAGATTCCAGGTGAACTCCCCGGGGTGGAGTTTGAGGCAGGGTTTGTGTCTGTGCGTGCCTGATTTGCGCGTGCCCGCCGGGACTTTGTGCCTTTAAGAGGCTGGAGCGGGTGCACGCGCTTGTGAGAGCCACGTGCCGAGCACCGGGGGAAGCGGCGGGACCCGCGGTGGCAGGAGCGGGAGCGGAGGCAGTGCAGAGAGCCGACGCCGGTGAGTGGGGAGCGAGCCGAGGGCGGCGTAGCTCCCCGAGCCTTACACTCATATATGGTTGGAGTATCCCACAGTACCTCTACACTGATTCTGGGGACCTGGGCATATACTGAGGACCTCACTAACTTGGGGACCCCGGACTGTACCCGGGATACACATATTCCTGTGCCCCTCATTTACCTTTCTGGTCTGTACTGAAGCAGGGAAACCTGGCGGTGAGTCACGTAACTGATTTCAAGGGGAGATTTTGACTGGAGTGGTGTGTCTACATGTCCCCAGAAATCCGACCTGATTCCGAGATACATTTTTGGGGTGGCCAGCAACTCTGGACCCTGATTACCTGGACACATTCTGATAACACCTTTATCGCAAAACCCTCCTTGAAACTCATAGCCTCTCAATCTCCACAGGTTAGCACTCATGGAAAGGTAAAACACACATTCTTTATTGTCATGCAATCATATGCATTTCATGTACAACAAACAGGTTCAAGAACTGACACTCTAAACCCCAAATATGGCTCAGGGGTAACCAGTCGGGCATAATACTTTTATTGATGGCCTGGTTACCCCCTCACTGTCACAAGAGGTAATCATTATGGGGGACTTCAATAGGCCTGAGTGATGTTTACTGAACTGTCCCGGTTGCAGATTCAGGTTCAAGGACACCCATGACTTGCAGGAGACATCTCTCTAGTAATTGGTGGCAAAAACTAAAAGCGTTTGGGCCAAATTCGTCTAAAAAAATTTAGGGTCCCTGTGCTAAGTGTACATTGGGGGTGACCCCCAAAAGTTAAATTTCAATACAAAAACGTTATGTTTTTATTGAGCACATTCAAAAGTTTATTGAAATTCTGCAAATATTACTATAAACACAAACATTTTATTGATATACATGCGTTTATTTCTGAGGGGGTTTATTTGGAAAGTCACACATTCGATCTTATGAAGTATATCTGATTAGATTGCCATCAAGGAAAGAGCGTACAATCTCAGTTGAAGCAGCAACTGCGGAGCTCGTTCTTAATACGTTTCTTTCACCTGCGCAGTTTGTGGCCATCATTGGTCAGAAAATCCGTAAAGCAATTTCCGTGTTAGGAAATGTTGACTCCAGTTGGTCATGCTGTTATAGTTTTTTGTTGTGCATTATTTAAAAAAAAAAAACATTTCCAACAAATCAATTAAACTTCCTATTCCATAACAAATTGTAGAAACATTAACTTTGAATAAAAAAAATGTTTATAAAAAGTTAGGCTATATAAAGTTAAAAGCAATATACAGTTGTAATCACATCAACAAATGTAATTTGTAAAATGTATAATTAAGTAACGTTTGCTGTTTTCAGTTAGAAATACACATTTCACATTACATTTTGGGCCACAGAGTTTGTGGAGGGGGTCCTTGGATGGTCGGGGGCCCAGGGCTACAGTCCAGGTGCCTTAATGCCTTAATATGGCACTGCTTAGGGCCATATTTACTAACCTATGCTAAGCCTTATGGCCCGTCATTAAAGTGATCAGGCCGTACATATACAGTATGTCATATGGTTTAGCAAAGTATATGAAATATGGCCCTAATGTGTTTTTTTCTCACTGGTGAAAATTCTCCAGCTGACTAGAGTAGCAGTTTCCATGTGGAAGCGCCTGATCAGCACTATCGCACTTTAATGAATAACCCTCTGAGTACAGTACAACAATGGAAAAAGCTAAAAGATGCAATGCTGCAAATAGCCACAAGGTGTCAGGCAAGGCTTGCAAAAGAACAAGTTCGGCAGAACGAAGCCTTGGAAATGAATTACAGATGCACAGTTGAAGCTGAAACAGATGAGAAAATAACGCAGTTAATAAAGAAGGTGGACGAAGCATTATTTTAGGCTTCAGTAACCTATTTATGCTTTTGATGTATGTGAAAATCTAACACAGATAATGATCTATGTATAAAATTACTAGGAAATATATATACACTCTCATCAGTACAACTGTACCCAGGTCCATCTTATCAGCATTACAGGCCCCCGGGCAAAGCAGTGTACTGGCCCTGACAACTCTCCGCTACAAGTCATCATTTTTCTCCTTCTACCGAGTTAGCGGTAGATTTGAATGTTGAGGCGGGCGATCGGAAAACTAGTGTTAAATTCTGGTCTGTGCATAGATTAGCATGGGGCCCCTATGCTCGTGGGGCCCCCGGGCAACTGCCCAGCGTGCCCATGCATTAAGACGGCACTGACTGTACCTGGCTCGCGCTTACAGGGACCCCGTTCTCTTCCCGGCCCAACTTTCATAATCGCTGTTTAAATGTTATGGTGGTTAAATAATCAACACAACATTTACTGTGATTACTGGAGTTGGGCCAGGGGAGAGCGCCAGGCCTCTGTAAGCGCCGGCATCTCCTGCTCACCTTGGTGAAGTCACATGACTTTGTCACATGATGATGAGGGTGGAGAAGAGGTCATGTGACATTACTTTACACCATCACGGCCCCCTGCGCACACAGTACCGCAATGCTCCCAGCCAGCCCTGGACGCTCCCAAACATCTGTGCTAAATGCAACAAAATAGATAAAGAATGTTTAACATTAGGCACAGGTCATTAGTTACCTGAGTTTATGCCAAATCAGCACATAAAAAAGAAAAAAAGTGCATTCTAATATATGTGTAACGCACTTTCCCCCACCTCCTGGGAGATATTAAGGCTACGGTGTATTTGGTGCGTTACCTGCGGCTCACAGGAGGCCTGAACCTCCTCTACTGGGAGCCTGGGGTGTATCTGATCCGGTTGATGACAGCGCCTCCACCTGCACGGGATCCTAACAATGTGGGATAACCTTGTGCAGGACAATATAATAAACACACACCAGTAGAATACAACAGGTTTTACTGAATAGTACTAACGATAACACTGCACACACACAATATACATAGACAGTATCACTTATACCCGCGGTGTATTTCTACAGTACTTGGGTGCAGGGGCACCAGTGTCCAGGCCACGAAGGCATATCCCACCCCCAAGTGTGAGACAACGCTGCCCCACGTTGTGTTGGTGCACTTGTAGAAATACCTGCCCAGAGCTCCTGCCCTAGGGGTCGCTGAGTAATGTCTTGTACCGGTCCGTCTGTTCCACTGAAGATCCGCCTCTGCATTGGATGGCCTCCTGCCTGGCGCGTACCACCTCAGGATAGTCTCTGTCTTGGGTGAACTTGGCCCGGGTCCTGATGCAGACTGGGTACACCGCGTGCATCCGTCACGTAGCCACTAATTTTGAACTAGCAGGCTAAGGGGAGCATCCCTATCTGAGGGGCCTTCCCTATAGGACCACAAACTTACTTTGATTGGAGTCTATCTGGGAGCTAAGGTGTTAATCTGGCCTTAGTCTGAGTGTCACTTATACTCAGACCCTACCTTCCCCTTCCTGGTCTGGCTCCAACTGACACTAACTGTCAGCCTGCACTTCAAGCACTCCCAAAGTTCCAATCTACCCTATTGGCTGTACAGTGTCACATGACCTCAGCATTCTGGTGAGTGTAGTTCCCTTGCGGAACAACATAGTGAGGAGGGAGGGGGGGCAGAGGCAGACTAGGCTACATATGTATCTCTTAACCCCCCCCCCAAATGACTAGCGGATGCACATGGAGTTAAACATCTGAAAGTTAGTTGATAAATAAATGCTTAGAGATGCACGTTCCAAGCGCCTTTTTGATGCCCTTATTTGTTATGCTGTGAAGCCATTTCTCCATGTCAGAGAAGGTTTGCTCTCAGTGCAAATGTACCTCGGCGGCTTCTCTAACATGAAGATTGAATTTGTATCTGTAGCCCTGGGTAGTTTTGGACTATAGATCTGCCCTCCTCCTGCCAGTAATACCTAGTAAGGGCAGATTTGCCAGGAGCAATCATGGGTTTTCCCCACACATGTAGTGCAGTGAGTCAGTGAAGGTAGTGTCATCAGGTCATCTGTCCAATTAGAGGCACAGGGGTGGTGCTTACTAGAGCTGTACATAATGCACTGTGTTTCCTGATTTAGCGAGTCTGCCATTACCTTGAGAGGGGCAAAGTTTATCCGTTCTAAGCTGTCAGGGCTCTGGCAGGCTTGAGGTCCTCCCTCCGGGGAACAGTGAGGGAAACCTATACCTCTTATCCCACAAGGGGATAGGGGAAGAGCAAGGACCACTCTCGTGCCCTTGGCTTGGAGTAGGATCCAGGGACATCCTGAGGGAGGATACCCTAACAACGAACTGCTGTAATCTGTGGCTGCTGAAGGAAGATCAAATTTACCTATACCTTCCTGGCCTAAGACTGAAGTCTATTATGAGGAGGGGGACGAGAATTATTTTGCAGAGACTTCACCCCATACATCCGGGGGCTGCACAAGATGGAGGCACTGCACCTGTGAGTAGAATTTGGGCAAGACCCCAGAAGCCTGTCCTGTTGTTCCCCTTTACCACCATGCGGGAGACCCAGGGCCCCCTGTTATCAGCAGGTATGCTCCACACAAAGCCATGTAACCAGAGTAGCATTTCCCCTAGGAGACCCTATGTGAGATTGGGTGGGGGAAATAGGGTTACATATCTTTTACATTTAATATGTAAAATAGATTGAAATGAATGAAATTAGGCGATTTCCCAGATATCTCAGGTGTGCTCACAGCTATCTTGCCACATTGAATCTCTCCCTCTTTCTCTCTGTCATAAGCTAACAGAACATAGTGAAACCACACACCCTTTACGCTGACTTGCATGTCAATACCCAGAATCCTTGTCTGCAGTTACAGTAATACACTTGAATACAAAACTAACTAAAAAAACTCTCTACCAGCGCTTGATCCAAGTGATAGAATAATTGGTGTGATAACAACAATTGTGTGATTACAATGTGATTACATATGCAGCCAAGGGGGCAATAAACAATGGATTGTTCAAATCCAATACCATACAGATACAAATACAAAAAATGTCCCCGGTGCAAAGTGTGGTGATGATAATTACAGTACCATATCGAAAGACAGTCCTGTTTGAAAAGTCAGTCCTGGTAGTAGAATGATTCATCAACAATGTGAGGTAGATTTTCCTCTAGGCGTGTTCCCTTATGTTGTCTGCAATAACAGATAAAGAAAACACACCATTGCGCAGTATACAGACTCAATTGCCCCAACCTGAAGAGGAAAATCCCTACTTACAGGATATTTTCTTGTTCATTCGGGGGAGAGAATCTGTTCTTTGGCTCTCTTCCTCCACCTTGATCTCCACGGGCCCCTCGTGGTTCCTAAGGTGGCTCTCTTCAACTCGGTCTGCGTCGTCCCAGTAGCAGCATACACCGCAACAACCGTGGTTGGAGAAAATTGAAAGACAGCCTAGTGTACTCCGCAAATTTTATTTAACAATGTTAAAAAGCAGCGATGTTACACTCACATTTTGCGAGGGCAAACATGCCGCTCAAGAATGCCGTCCACAGTCTGTGTCCACTCGATGGTGTGTTGTTCACGACGTCGCGCGCCAACCGATGACGTCAGCGGCGCAGCGCCCGAAGTCCTCCTCACACCACGAGATGCAACGCAGGTGACAGCTTACAACGTGCACTGTACTAGGCTCCTCCTCTCTGACAAAACATATAGAGTAAAATAGGAACAAGACACATTATGGTTCTTCCCCTCTCACAGAGGTAAGGGGAAGGGTTCACAGTGTAGTGTAGGACCTGCATTATCTTGGTTATATCTTGACGTTGGTATGCAGGCTTATGACGCCTTTGGCCAAAGGGTTAACTAAATAACCAAGTATTTTATTATTATTGAAGTATTTTACTCTATATGTTTTGTCATTTGGATGCAGCGTTGGGCACCCCCTGTCTCTTGTTAAAATGCTTGGATAGACTGAAGAGGACTATAAAAGAGGCAAAAAAATCAACTAGGATTTAAGGTTTTGCAATGCATATATGGGAATAATGGGGTCACGTATCCCTTCTCTTTACTTAGCCATATATGTTTAAAATGCTTCGATAGACTGAAGAGGACTATAAAAGAGGCAAAAAAATCAACTAGGATTTAAGGTTTTGCAATGCATAGGCTCTGTAAACTAGGTTGGGATACATGTAAGCTTCTACCCTAGACAGAATATATAGTGCAGCTCATAAAACCCACGTGGGGTATAATGTACTTATCACCACTTCACCCCTACAGTATGTATTATTATTTCCTATAACAAACTAATTTTATTTTTGCTTCACTCTGAAATTCCCTAGTTTCTCTCTATTTTGGAGAAATAACACATATTTCAGTGACAACTATTTTGTGATATTCTTAAAAATACAGAAGCAGAGAGGTTTGTGTAATATGATTGGCAGAGGCTCCGCTCGCAGTGGCCCTAACAGGTCAATATAATGGTATCTATCGCATATTTTCTGATACTAAAAGACATAACTACTGAGGGGAACCTCCGGGGATAGACAAAATTACTTCAAAAACAAAGAAATCCTCGGCTGTGCTTGAAGTTTTGGATTTCTTCAGGAAGACGGAAAATCACCCAGAACCTACAGAACATGGCGGCTAACTGTGTGGCTCGGGGGCTGACTCTTACTTAGGCACGGACCTCAAGTGGTGTGATCATTTAATAAATATCAATTCTCTATTTCAGACGGAACTGAAAGAGGCAATGAAGGAAATTAATATAGAACTTACAGACAAAAAACAGGCAGAGGAGTTACCTCCACACCGACCTTATGATTGTGCCATCAACCTACTCCCAGGGGCCATCCCTCCTCGAGGCCGCACTTACCCCCTTTGGAACCAGAAACCAAGGCAATACGGAAATACATTTCAGAGAACCTTCAGCGAGGGTTTATTCGCAAATTAAGTTCTCCCGCTGGTACGGGTTTCTTCCTTCTTTCCAAAAAAGACGGTTCTCTCAGGCCACGTATCGATTACAGAGGCCTAAATAAAATCACTGTAACAAAAAAAAATCGGTATCCTCTACCCCTCATTCCCGAACCTTTCAACCGCTTACGCAAGGGTACGATCTTAACAAAACTGGATCTTCGAGGAGCTTACAATTTAATTCGGATCAGAGAGAGTGATGAGTGGGAGACAGCCTTTTATACCCATGACAGTCACTACGAATATCTGGTCATGCCATTCGGGATTTGCAACACACCGGCCGTATTTCAAAATGTCATCAATGACATTTTCCAGGATCTACTTGACCAATTTCTCATGGTATAGCTGGATGATATCCTTATTTTTCCAGCACTTTGTCTGAACATCGGGCACAGGTTAGATTGGTCCTCCAAAGACTTTGAGACCATTCCCTGTTTGCCAAGCTCGGGAAGTCTGTAAGGGTTCCAGTCAAGGCTGTGGCTGGAACCCACCCTTACCTGACTGCTGTGGACATTTTGATTACTGGAAGCCTGCTATATTGGCTGCCCCTGTTGAAGCGCTTAAATAGCAGCCAGTGACTTCCAGCCCCTGCCTGAGAATTGTATATGTTTCCCTTTGTTCCTGGCTGCCGTGGGCTCTAGTTCCTGAGGCTTCTAGTTCCGGTGCCGTCCATGTGGCTTGCCAGTCCCTGTGGCTTCCCTGTTCCAGAGGCTAGCCTGTACTGTGGCATGCCTATCCTTGTGGCTTCCCTGTTCATTTGGAATTACTGTTGCTGACCCTGGACTGTGACCCTAACCACGCTGCCTGCCAAAACCATTTGCCTGTTACCTGGATTCTGCACCACTGCCACCAGCCCTGACCTCCTGCCTGCTTACGGACTACGGATACTGTTACAGGAATCTGTCCATGGGCTCTGGTCGGTTAATTTGCATCCCTACCTCAGCCCTGTGGGTTCGCTTCTTGATCGGAGACGAACACTGTCACATAATGCTCAGGCCACATATTGACTCTGTTTATGTAGGGAGGGTGCTGTCCCTGTGGGGCCAAATCCTGGATAGGCACTCCGCCCTCCTGACTACGTGGGACACTGTAATCACTTCCATCACCTCCAGCTTGCAAATCCTTGCCAACAATCCTCTTCTTGCACCACCGGCTGATTCTTCGTAGGTTCGTACCCCTCCGCTTCAGCAAGCTAACCTTGGATTCCAGGACACAAAAGATGAATTCTCAACCGCTCCTGTTTCAAGGTCAAGTATACCTCTCATGGTTCCCTCGGCAGTAAGTGCTGTAACCCTTGATGGTTCTAAGTCTGCTGATTCAATGTCTGATGTCATTATTACTGTATCTAAGGATCCTGTTTCAAAGTCAAGTACCCCTTTCTCTGACTCTCCTGCAGTACCTGATTGGCTGTAGTAGTTCATGAATGAACTCTGAAATACTTTAAGAAACCCTCAGCCAATTCGGAGAGCAGATTCTAAGCGCCAGAACAGCAGCAGCAAATTTGAATGTACCAAAATATGCTCAAGGAGAAATAGCAGCGAGACGACTTCAAAAATTTCAGGTCGAGAAAAAGTCTCACTTTTTGTGGCCAAGTTCTGACAATTAAACGTAGCGATCACAGCTGTAATTTCAAGCCAAAATAGTTCAAGGACGTTTGGAGCTACGTCGTGGTCAAAATATTTCAACTCATCCGGAGCAGATACAGCGGTGGCGTCAGGAACTTCATGCCAATTTGAGTTCCAGGTCATTTCGGGACAAGTCTCGGTCAACCAAAAAATTGGTTTTACGTTCTATTTAAGCTAGGAAAGTCTAGTTTTCAGCCCCATAACCCCAGTGTGTTCTTCTCATGTATTTTGTGTTTCATTATGCTTAGCCTATTTTAAGTGTATAAATGACAATTTATTTTACCACCTTCTTTTGCTCAGTGTTATGATCCCGGTATACTGTAAAAGGTGTAAATTCCTGGTCTCTCGAGACACCCCCCCAAACTACACTGCCGACACACTTAATTGCAGTGCGGCCAGATCCGCAAGCCGGGAGATTTCCCGGCTTGCTAGTGGCCGCCCCTCGGCGTGCCGCGCGTCATAGACGCGTGGTCACGCGTCTTCGGGAGCCTGCGCCCCCTGCACGCGCGTCCAGGGCTCCCCGAGGGAGCCCTGGTGTCCCGCGATGTGGGGGACGGCGGCAGGGGATTCCGGGGGACCCGGCGGACCCGGCAGCGGTAGGGAGAGCGCCCCGATCGGAGGGCGCTCTTCCGCTGCTTCGGCGCGCGCCCGTCACCCTCGGGCGCGCGCCAGGCTACTGCTGCGGCCAAGAACGGGCAAATGCTCGAATAAACTTGGCCGCAGCAGTAACAGACTGTGTGAGTGGTTCAATGTGACATTGAAGCAAATGCTGCGAGCATTTGTTGAAGCTAAAAAGGGAGATTGGGTAGCTCGTCTTCAGCATTTGCTGTTTGAATACAGAGAGTTACCGCAAGAGTCTACCAGCTTCTCCCCTTTTGAGCTTCTTTATGGACGCAGTATCCGGGGACACTGTCATGGTAGACCAGGTCTTATCACATTAATACCGGGATTCTCGATTGAGCACAACAAGGAGGGCAAAATAAATTGTAATTTATTTCCTTTTCAGACAAACACACAATTCTTCACAATTACACTTAATAAACACTTACTGGGATGGGGAAACTAAATAAAATGTCCATGGAATGAACGACTTGCAAACAAAGTCTCTGGACACGCATGCAAGTGGGTCCGCAAATTGAACCGTGTGACAATCCTTGGCTAGAGGCGCAAGTTGCTACTCCTATAGCAGTTGCTTTCCTCCACTGAAAGGAATATTTTCGTAAAGTCCTTACAGGATTCGTTCGGGAATCCTTAGCTCAAATGAATTCTGGAAGAGGGGCACGATCCTTGGTTACGATGTTGTTAACCCCTCACAATCCGGAACCGCTGACGCTGGAACTTAGTTATTTATTCTATGGAACTGAGATTAATCTGACGAGGACAGGGCTACGGGCATGTTTATAGGGTTAAGTGTCCTATCGCTAACATAGACAGCCAATCCTCCCTTGGGAACAACTTTTCCCACCTATCCCAGACTTGCCAGGAGTTCATAGAGTGGGCATAAATTGTTTCCTGGTCTGCTAAGAGCATGCACTAATCTGACATCTAAGCTGCTTAGCATATCAGGCCCAACCTCTTACCTGGCGACAGTAATTCTGGGTTTTGGCTACCAAGTGTGAATACACCGGTATCTGGTACTTTGCAATATCCTGGCCAATATCCCGGCCACCCTGACACTTAGGGTCTCTGAGGCTTTTCAACTCCGGACTTCTGTAGACACTGGGGCACCAAATTAGCAGGGTGCCCTTTGAAGCACAGAGATGAAAAATCCCTCAGCTCATTCATCCATAACATATTGACATGTTAATGGCTTCATTGCCAGGGTGACAGGACAAGGTTCCTGTCTTCACATTTTAAAACACCAGTG
This sequence comes from Ascaphus truei, assembly GCF_040206685.1. Lineage (NCBI taxonomy): Eukaryota > Metazoa > Chordata > Amphibia > Anura > Ascaphidae > Ascaphus > Ascaphus truei. The sequence continues at coordinate 30,379,543 of NC_134489.1, forward strand.
AAACACATTTTATTTTTATATGAAGTTTCTGTATGTGTAGAAAATATAAAACAAATATGTATGTACATAGTATATTCTGAGCTAACTGTGTTCCAAAAATTAGAGTTCTAGCTCCTTTCTAGTGCAAGTTAGCCACTTAATTGAATGGGCTCTGTGATGTACAGTACATTGCGGTTTGACCTATAATGGGTCTGGTTACAAGCCGGCATACAATGTATCCATGCTGGCTTTGATCGGTAACCGTAGACGCACATCACCAATTCACCTTACAGTAAGTGGATAACGAGGAGGCTGGATACATTGTAGCGAGTAGGCACTTCAACTTATTCAAATTGAGTTTGTGGTTCAGACATCTGTGGTTTAGTAAGTGATACCCAGCTTTAATGTAGCCGCTCACTCGCAGGCACGCTTATTCAATCAACGCTTGGCTCAAAGCTTTGTCAGCAGTGTCACACTATGATATTTTCTTGTGTTGGACGCACGGCCATGGAATCATCAAATCATTTGGAAGCACAGGACTAGAAGAGTTCTTTGGACACGTCCTCCATGTGGACTTAAAGAGACATACATGTAAGGCGCCTGATCTTATTGTTTATTTGTATTGTCATCTGACCTTGTTCGGTTAGATTTCTGCCAGGCAGCCTAGTCTTTATAAGAGGTATTCTAGTGGTCCTAATTAGGTCACATCACTTCACATATTTCTTTAACATTAGTGCTATTTCACACCACCCCTTTTATTTCATTTTAATTATTGGCCTGGTTAACACTTCACCGCCCCAGACACCTTGACCTGTTCCGAGACCGGCTAGAGAGACATTTGGGGTTAGCACAGGCTAATTACCATGCTCCCACCTATGCCAATTTAAATCTGGGCTGATGGGAGGAAACTGTGGTCTTCAGCGAGGCCCTGGACATGTATGCGGACATATAATACTCTGGGTCCGCTACATTGATGATATCCTCATACTATGGAGAGGTACATCCGAGCTCCTGTCTGAGTTTGTGGAAAAGCTCAATGATAACGAGTGCAATCTAAAACTAACCATGCAAATAGATCGCAATAGAATTGATTTCTTAGACGTTACCATTATGAGAGGTAAAGATGGAAGTAGTAGGGAGGCATACATTATGTCAAACTTTTTTTGACAGGTGCCACACCCCCTTTTCCCCTAAACCCCGCCTCCTTTTGGCCATAAACCTGCCCCATGTCCCACCCCTTCCGTATCCGGTCCCGACCCTTCCGTATCCGGCCCGCCCCCTGCGCCATTTTTTTGAGGTTGACGCCCCCTACGCCAAAAACTCGCGGTTGACACCCAATACGCAAAAAAACGCGGTTGACGACCCCTACGCCAAAAAACGTGGTTGACACCCCCCTGAGCCAATTTTTTATTATGATGTATATTTTTTATTCTTTTTTTTGTGATTGGTGCGTACTGTTGACGTAGATTGGAGGGGTTGTATACATACACGGGGCATGTCCGGGCATGTTTATAGGCGTTTGGGGCATGCCCGAACATGTTTTTTTTCATACGGGGCAAGTCTGGACATGTTTATTCTGAAATAACGCAGTGCGCATGTCAGAAAATTTCAAAAGATGTTGAAAAGAGGGCATAGCATTTTTTTAATACAGACAGAATACTGCTTTAAGAGGATAAACCCCTCAAGGGTCAGGGTGGCCGAGTGGTTTAAGGCGTTGGACTTAAGATCCAATGGACGTATGTCCGCGTGGGTTTGAATCCCTCCCCAGACATAATCTTTTTATATATTTTTTTATTTGAATAGAGGCTGTACGTGTGTTAGCCGCAACCGGGCTACATAAAAATAAAAAGCACAAGTGTATAATCAAAATTGTTTATTTTATTTTTAAAAGATACAACAGTTTCAAGCATGAATTAATTACAAGACGTATTTACAAGTAAAAAGGTAAATAAGGTTTTAAACGGCAGTTAAGGCATTAATAGACTAAATGCGCCTGACATCTAGAGTCGTTAAGTTAGTACGATACATAGTATAGAGGGACAGCAATACAATGTCTTATTTACAGTGGGGGAAAAAAAAAAACAGTTTATTTACAGTTTCAACCAGTCAGCCGACGGCGTTAATAGACTACCCCTCCTCTTGTTTAGTAAATACCCCGGCGGTGATGTTAAGCCAGGGGCACTTAAAGAACTGTAACGCAAATCAGAATTTCTTTTCTGAAGTGGTAAAAGGGTTGATGAAGGAGGGGTCGTTGAATCGGGGGCCAGTATTTTTAAGCGATCCAGGCTTTCTCTATATGTCGCATTACCCACAACCGATGAGGGGATATTTAGTTCAGCCATCGCAGACAGAAAAGGGCTCCATCCCTGTGATATTTTACGCTTTGTAACAGTGTGACTTTGTGTAACACCGCGTACCAAATCCAGTAAATTAGGGCCTGGTATAACCTGTTTTTTATAAATAAATTCCCCTTTGTCATTCCAGCTTGTAATATGTTTAGCCTGAAACATTTTACTGAGCAATAACTCTGCATTTTTCTTGAAGCGGACGTTCACATTAGTAACAACCTCACGAATCAGATTGTCAGTCGTATCTGCTGAGACAATATCCTGGAAGTGTAAAGGGTGAGAGGCTGTTTCATCAGTAGGCATTAAAAGTGTTATGCGGTTCTTCTCCCTTTCGCTCTGTTTAGCATGCACCAAGTATTTCTGCAGTACAGTAGTGTATCTTTTTATCTTTTCATCCGCTGATAAATTATTGCTATTTAAGATCGCATTAATTTCTGTATCTAGGCGATGCATGGCAACATCACGTATGTCGCCCTCTCGCTGGTGGGGACGCTGTAAACGGTCCATATCTTGTTTGGGGACCAGGTACATTTTCTCAGCATATTCCATTAGCGGTTAGTGAGAAGGCCAGTCAGCAGCGGTATAGCAAAACCCAAAAGAGAGCCAATAAAGCCACCGGACTGCTTCACCAGGCGTTTCTTTTTTACAATTGTAAATTTTTTATCGCTCAGCTTTTTTATAATTTTACGCCACTTTTTAGTATGCCAATTTGCCGCTTTGATAAAGGTATTTTACCTTTTAGAGCATTGAGGGCTATCTCGCATATGGCGGTGACTAAATCATTAGACGCTGAAGACAGAATAACTTTTCTTTGCTTTGGTGAAGCCCTTATTAATGCTTTTAAAGTATGCCAATTGCGGCGTAGTCGGTTAGACATGTTTACAACAGCGGTGCGGCTAAAGTAATGACAATTTACAGATAATTATCTCTTTTTAGAACTGTTTTTTTTTAAAACATAGACTGTGGGGTTGTCAGGCGGAAAGATACCGGTTCTTAAGCGGTACTCATCAGGGGTCGTGGCGCTTAAATCTACTAACAAAAAACCATAGGGGACCCGTGTGGCATCTTCAAAGGCCTCTAAAAAGAAGTGTGATTTACCAGGATACATTTGACGCGCAAAGGTGTTAATTTTGTGATTTTTAATAAGAACCATATATTTAGTGTTTAAATTTATGGTTCTGCTTTTTTTACCCTGGCAAAAAACATTTTGTACGAGGTACATGATACTGAGGTTTCTGTGATGCACATACTTGGTGAATGCTTTTTCAATTTCAGAGCTCTCACTGGCGGCTTCCATCAAGTCATCAACGATTGTCAAACTCACTTTACCAGGGGGAAAAAGATCATCGTCATTAAATGTAGCGGGTATACCCTCAATAAATCTAATGTGGGGCATAGTGCTTAACAGTTCATCATAAAGATTTTGCCAGCAAGCATAAAACTATACAATGTTATCAGGCCGGTGCGACAAGTGAGTGCTACAATGTTGCAAAATCTGTTTAACAAAATAGCTTTTCCCTGAATTTGACGGTCCGGCTAAAATACACGAGAAAGGATGTTGAAGCCTGATATCCATTACAGATTTATAATTAGTAACCAAAGGGTAGGGTTGTGAAGTCGTTGGTCAGCTGTCGTTTCGTGTACACACACTTTTGTGTTTTCTGTAGAGGACGAGTCTCAATCTGCCAGTAACGTTTATTTCGGACAATCTCCGCCTGTTGTACCACAATCTTTTTCTGATCTTCAGGATCAGAGTGTAAGGGGTAGTCCAGGACAATATCTTTTAAAGTGTCAAAGTTAATCAATTCAGCGTTTGCAGCGTTCAGTGTTATACCTTTAACTTTTAGACATGTTTTACAAGTGGAAAGCTTGTAACCGTAAGTCTTCGGGCCGGCGGAAACAAATTCTGTAATGTGTGTACCAGTCGGTAGTTCACTAGTCAGCTCCCCTAAGTAGTCACCCGGAGGTGGATTCCAGTCACCTGTTTTGCTAACAAAAATGACAGAGTCAGTGTCATGGTAGAGGCACCTCTCTTGTAGCTTGTCCAAAACATTGTACAGTTCAAGACGGGCATAGGCAGTCGTAAAACAGGCAATAAAAATATTGACATTACGACCAACAGTGTATCCTTCCTTTGTATACTTCCAGCTAACCATGGCCGTGTCATCATCTAGGAAGTCTAAAGATGACACATTGTATTGCGTTGAAAATGCGTAACCAAAAAGTTCATCAGGGCTTGTTACAATACTTGTATTTTTTAAATTAGTCTTTTGACCGAATTTACCCCACAAAGAATTTAGAAACAGTTTAGAAATGTGTCTTTTTGCCGGATTAATGTCTATTTTATCAGCGCGTAAACGTATACCCTCTTTTGAAAAATACTCTCTGATGTATTTTTGTTTTTTGGCCTCGTCTGTACACCAGCTGGGTTAGCCAGAAGCCTCCTGTTTGTCCCTGAGGTGCACCTTAATGTATTTAGCAAACAATTTGTCTGTATAATGTTCAAAGTGACAAATTTAAAAAAATTTACACAACCGGTACTCTTTCTTCAACGCTGCCTGAATTTCAACCGTACACCACGTACCGGTCAATGAGCGCTCCTCATCCGTATGACAGCAAGGCGTCGTCTGGTTGGTGACGGCGCATGTGCTGCATAGCGGAAACATGAGCTTGCCATTCATTTTAACAGGAAGGATGGGGAAAAATAAGTCTCTAGGCGGATAGACTTTTACTTTAGCAACCCCAAAGTACCTGTCAAAAGAGAAAAAATTCTCATAGATGATCTTAGGGTGACCGGTGGGATACATTTTGGTTTTGTTGATAAAAGGATACAAGCTGGTGAAATCATAGTAATGTATACTCTCACCGGGCGCCGCTTTGTGGTACAGCTTAATAGCGTTTGTGCGGCCGCCGTAAAGTGCATCACGGGGGTTCATGGGCTGTGGAAAATCACTTTTAAGTAGAAACGTCTTTAGTTCCGTATCGGTCTCTAACATGTGTTTCCACTCGTGCTCCCACAGCTCACGAACCGCATAGCCACATTTGGTTTTTAGAAAATGTCTTTTGATGGCTGTTTTGTGGTACAATTGACCATATGTGAGAGATGTAACAGTGTTTGTATCTTTTTCATTGTAACACATGGGACAACCGTGGTAAAAGCAGCCGTTGAATTCAAAGGCTGTTTGAACACCATTAATCACCGCATAACCATCCAGAAAATAGTTACCCACCTTCTTTTCACCTCCCCTTAAAGCGTGTTGTATGACTATATTCTCCTTGTAAGCCACATACAGTAGCCACTGTGTGGCGGGCGTAGAGAAGCGTTTTTTTGTGTTGTTGTAATTGTCAGGGGGTACAATGGTGATGGAGTTACTTGGTAAAAATTTGAGCCGAAACATAGCCATGCACACAGAGGCGAGGGTTGTCAACTGAAAGGGGTCCACATTATAGACATCTTCCTCACCAAGCTGAGACTCACGGTCGCTCATTACCGTATGCTCTGTCATTTCTATGACACTGTTTCTAAAGCAGATACAGGCTTTCTTCAAAATTTTTACATCCTCAATGCAATAGCTTTTAAGCTCAACCTGAAAGTTGCAACCCCCCCCCTAGTCCTTGAAGGTGGAGCTACTATTTAAGAGGTTGCTTTGAAATACTTCTGCCTCTAAACCATTGCTCTTGAGCTCCTGCCTATCCAGGCTGTGCCTAGCAGTGCTCTGAATATAACGGCCATGGTGAGTAAACATAATATTTATTGTATTGTTTTATTCATGTCTGTCTTTTCAAAATAACATATAATGTATTTATTTTTCTAAAAGGTTGCTATTATTTTATGTTGTGGTGTTGAATGTGTTTTTATGTATTCTATATGTAATACATTGCCTGTTGTTTTATTCATATATGTCTTTTCAAATTAACATTTAATGTTTTTTTTTTTTTTTTTTCTAAAAAGTGGCCCCGTTGATAATATAGTACAGCTTATAGCATCTAGGGCCGTAATATATTATACCTAAACCCGTGATATAATATACCTAAACCCTTGATATATTATTTTATAGACTGCTATTTAGTGTATTTTAATGGCATTGAATGTATTTTTATGTTGCCTTTATGTAATATACAGGACCTTTTTTTTTATTCGCGTATATTGAGTGTATTGTTTTATTCATATATGTCTTTTGACTAAGGCCGTAATATATTATACCTAAACCCGTGATATAATAGACCTAAACCCTTGATATATTATTTTATAGCCTGCTATTTAGTGTATTTTAATGGCATTGAATGTATTTTTATGTAGTCTTTATGTAATATACAGGACCTTTTTTTTTTATTCGCGTATATTGAGTGTATTGTTTTATTCATATATGTCTTTTCAAATTAGCATTAAATGTATTTTATTTTTCTAAAAAGTGGCCCCTGTGATAATATAGTAACACCTAGGGCACCTAAAAACGTCATATAATATTTTATATCATGATATTTAGTATATTTTAATAGCATTGAATGTTTTGTTTCCCTCCTACTATGGAGGACAATTTTTTCCCTGACGAAGCTCCATAGTAGGAGGGAAACGCGCGTTGGACGCGTGATTATGTCATCAGTCCCCACTATGGGGTTGTTTTAAACATAGTGTTCGTTCCAGCATCTCACTAGCGCAGCCAATATTTAAAAACAGTGTAGCAGCTAGGGAATGGTTTCACTGGTACAGTGTTGCCAACTGGATGTCTAGGTAAATAGTGACCTATTCCTGCTGCTGTTAGTGGCAATACATTTATTCACGCTATTTGTATGTAAGTGTTGAGCCTCTGGGCTCACCTTTGCTGGTTGCACCGTGCTAACTCTCTAGGATCCTAGTATCAATTATTGATTGGAATCCGTACAGTATATACAGTGTTGAGCAACATACTTTTTTGTGTGTTCGATATATATATATATAACTATATATACTTGTGGATATCAGTCAGTGTTAGAAGACATTATTCTGTATAATAATGTCAAAATTAAGGTCATGAGAAAAATGCACAATTTAACCTGTCGAGCTTATAAGGATTATACTGTCAAACAAGGCTTTAGGGCTCCAGTACCCTGGAGTCTCTTTAACCTCCTGGACTCTGATGACCCAGAACTTAGCTAGACTTTGTCAAACCTGGACAGCATGGAGCCGAAAACTGCGCACCTCCTCATCTCCGGTTCACTAACCGGATAGTAACGAGCTCATTCTCTGCACCATTCTGGGGTAATGGCTTGTCACGCGCCGCCAAACCTAATCCAGGTCCCGGATCAACGGCAAGAGGAAACCAAATCCTCGTTGCTCTCCAACTCACCCCAACCCCAAACCCTGAACCCCGGGAATGACGTCCCAGCGGGAAAAACAACTGGAGGAAGGGGGAGGCGGGAAAGGACACATCAGAGCCTCCAGAGGAACAACAGGAGGTGGCCCAGATGGACCTGCAACTCAATTTATCAGTCCTTTTCTCCGTTTTTTTAGAGTTATGTCCCACCAATCTCTCCGAGGCCCGCAGCGACCCCGTACGACGGCCAGCTCTCTGAGTCTTCAGGGGTTCTTTGGGTTGCTGAGTCAGAGGGAGGCCCAGAGACTGTAGGAAGAGTTCGCTATCCTCTGGGTATCTGATGCTGTGATGCTTGCCGTTTCTGATGACAATGAGTTTAAATGGAAAACCCCACCTGTAACGAATATTATTCTCCTTAAGTATGAGGGTTAAGGGTCTGAGTTCCCGCCTGCGTCTTATGGTTACCTTCGATAAGTCATTGAATACCTGCAGTGATTCATTTTCAAATAGTACATCACCTTTTTCTCTGCATGCATTTATAATCTTCTCTTTGGTGTCATAGCTGTGAAGCCTCAGGATGATGTCTCTTCTGTGTTTGTGGTCTTAGGATCTTGGGCCCAGAGCTCAGTGGGCACGGCCAATTTCAAGGTCCCTCTCTTGGAGTTCAGGGCTAATTGTAGTTAGGAGCTTGTGTAGATAAGGCCTTATGGCGTTAGTGGTGACTGACTCTGGGACATTTCTTATCTGCAGGTTTTGCCTCCTGTTCCTTCACCTGTTTCTCAAGGATATCTATAAGGTAAATTATTTCTTTACACAATCTCTGGATTTTGTCATCCGCGATACTCTGTATCTGGAGCGCTTCATCCATTTTTGTTTCCAACTCAGATGTTCTCTGAGCAAGGGAGTTGATCTCTGCACCTTTTAAGTCATCTTGAAATGACCGGTGCATTTTATCACACACCTTAGAAAGCAGATCCTCCAAGTATGCTCGCGTTATTTCTTCGCCTTCCAGGGTGCTTGAGTCCATCCATCCCTGCTCTTTGCTTAGAGGGGCTCCATGTGTTGTGCTGGTGCCATCTTGGGCTCCACCACCCTTGCCTGATGGGCGTTGTTGTCCTCTGAAATACCGGAACACGTCTTGTGTCAGCTTTTTTAGTTTTCCAGCCATGCTGGGGAGGCTTTAATAGTTCTGCAGGTTATTTTTTGTACTCATTGGATGGAGGAAAGTCCTATTTCGGATGCCCTCCCTAACTGTCCATGCCAGGTGATGTCACCAGAAGTGTCCTCTTTGGAGACATTTTTTATTAAATAAAGTCATAGTTTTAGTCTGATTTCGTCAGTGGTGATTATTGATTTTGAATCTTTCCCTTAGCAATATACAGTACAGTTAGGTCCGGAAATAATTGGACACTAATACAAGTTTTGTTATTTCGGCTGTGTTCCAAAATAAATTAAAGTTACAGTTAGATAATGAATATGGGCTTAAAGTGCAGTCTATCAGCTTTAATTTGAGGGTATTCACATCCAAATTGGAGAAAGGGTTTAGTGATTACATCTCTTTAATATGTAGCCCCCTCTTTTTCAAGGGACAAAAAATAATTGGACAGTTGACTCAAAAGCTGTTTCATGGACAGGTGTGGGCTATTCCTTCATTATTTCATCATCAATTAAGCAGGTAAAAGGTCTGGAGTTGATTCCAGTTGTGGCATTCGCATTTGGAAGCTGTTGCTGTGAACCCACAACATGCGGTCAAAGGAGCTCTCAATGCAAGTTAAACAAGGTATCCTTAGGCTGCAAAAAAAAGGAAAATCCATCAGAGAGATAGCAGGAACATTAGGAGTGGCCAAATCAATAGTTTGGTACATTCGGGGAAAAAAGAACGCACTGGTGAGCTCTGCAACACAAAAAGGCCTGGACGTCCACGGAATACAACAGTGGTGGATGATCGTAGGATCCTTTCCATGGTAAACAAAAACCCCTTCACAACATCCAGCCAAGTGAAGAACACTCTCCAGGAGGTAGGCATATCATTATCCAAGTCTACCATAAAGAGAAGACTTCACGAGAGCAAATACAGAGGATTCACCACAAGGTGCAAACCATTCATAAGCCTCAAGAATAGAAAGGCCAGGTTAGACTTTGCAAACAATATCTAAAAAAGCCAGCCTAGTTCTGGAACAGCATTCTTTGGACAGATGAAACTAAGATCAACCTGTACCAGAATGATGGGAAGAAAAAAATATGGAGAAGGCTTGGAACGGCTCATGATCCGAAGCATACCACATCATCTGTAACACATGGTTAGGCAGTGTGATGGCATGGGCATGCATGGCTTACAATGGCACTGGGTCACTAGTGTTAATTGATCACGTGACAGAAGACAGAAGCAGCCGGATGAATTCTGAAGTGTATAGGGATATATTATCTGCTCAGATTCAGCCAAATTCAGCGAAGTTGATTGGACGGCGCTTCACTTTACAGATGGACAATGACCCAAAACATACTGCGAAATCAACCCAGGAGTTTTGTAAGTCAAAGAAGTGGAATATTTTGCAATGGTCGAGTCAATCACCTGATCTCAACCCGATCGAGCATGCATTTCACTTGCACTAGACAAAACGTAAGGCAGAAATACCCACGAAAAAACAACAACTAAAGACAGCTGCAGTAAAGGCCTGGCAAAGCATCACAGAGGAGGAAACCCAGCGTTTGTGATGTCCATGCATTCCAGACTTCAAGCAGTCATTGCCTGCAAAGGATTCTCAACAAAGTATTAAAAATGAACATTTTATTTATGATTGTGTTGATTTGTCCAATTACATTTGAGCCCCTGAAATAAGGGGACTGTGTATGAAAATGGTTGCAATTCCTAAACGTTTCATACGATATTTTTGTTCAACCCCTTGAATTAAAGCTGAAAGTCTGCACTTCTATTGCATCTTGGTTGTTTCATTTCAAATCCATTGTGGTGGTGTACAGAGCCAAAATTATGAAAATTGTGACAGTGTCCAATTATTTCCGGACCTAACTGTATATGACTAGCCATGCCCCCCGCCCCTGCTCTAATAGATTTGCTGGACAGCCAAGGGAAACTTAGAATGTCCATAATTTGGGAGGTGAGCCACATTGGAAGCTCATGCGTTGACCTACAAATCCGCAGCAAAATGTCCAGTGAAAGTTTTGTTTGCTACGCGGTGCCGTTTCTGAGATATCGATGCTTCGGACATACAAACATGAACCAAAGTGACTTGGAGCGGCGCTAAACAGCAGTGGTAGTGACACATGTGATTTTTAAATATATAAAGTGAGTTGTAAGGTGAAACAAAAAAATAATTCTCAACCTTCCAGGGAATATGTACAGATTCCCTTCAAGATAATGTGTGTCCAGGGTAGGAAGGAAGCGATGGTTTCAGGAACACCCCAGAAAAAAGAATAAAAAATGATGGTGCAGTAAACAGGCGTTCAAACAAACAGGCGGAATCCCACTTAGAATTATAGTATAGATTGTAAGGATATATGTTTACTCTTTGCCATTTATTCTCTCTTATTTGGGATCTTTGGGGTGGTGTCAGTCCACCCAAGGTCCTCTCTGGTGTCCTGGCCCCACTTTTCTGTAATGGAGGAATTTTGACTGTGAGTTTGCAGCTTGTGAGCAGACTCAATTTGCAAATTGTGATTCTCAGAATTTGTCCATTGAGGTTATTAATTTTAGTATGAGGTACCTTAGTCCAGATGGCTCCACTTTGTCAATTTTTTTAATTTAATTCGACGTCACCGGAAGTCTCTGTAATATGCTTTATTTAATACTGTATGTTGCATCTAGTGGTAAGTAATTCTGACCTTAAACAAGTCCCTTTTAGTTTTTGTGTATGGGCTTTAAAGGGTGTGTCTGGTGCTTTAAATGGTGATGAGCTGATGACTTATCACTCACCCGGTTTCCCTCTATCTCCAGAGCAGATCTCTTCAGCTGATGTGTCTCTTCGGGGTTCTCTTGAGCCGGTGTAATGTTCCGGTAGATCCGTTGGCAAAAGCACAGGCAAGGTTGGCGCAATGCCGTTCTTGTCTCCACCTCACCCACTCACGGAGAAGCGGCAGCCGTCTTGCACCCAACCTGCACCGGATCAAAGCACCTATCGGGCCCCCGTGTTGAATCTTCCCACGACTGTTGGTCACGTTCGCTGGGGGGGGGGCAAGGAGGGGTAGCCTCAGGGGCCAGGCAGCTGGACAGGTATTTGTTTATTTATACCACTCATTCTGGGGTGGGGGGGGGGGGGTGGCAGGGAGGTCCGGGGCTGTTGCTCTGCTCCCGAGAGATCAAAGCAGTCTAAGAGAATCTCTCTGGCACCGGGGTGGGGGAGGGGGGGAATGGCATACCCACATCCAACGTTTGTGACCGCCACAGCTCTCCCGAAGCTCCATCGCTCCTCTCTATATAAACCGTGTGGTCGCGTCTTAGGCACGTTCTATAGTGCAGTGCGCATGCTACGCTGTGCGCGCGCGTGGAATTTTAGTTGGCTGACGTCAGTCAGCCTTTCTATACAAGGGGGAGCCGACAGAAAGCGGCGAAGATGAGGAAATTCATATTTTCGCGCCGCTACCGGCTCTGCATGTATGTATATATGTCTGTGTGTATATAAGTAAGCATGTGTATGTATTTATATGTGTGTGTATGTATGTGTGTATGTATTTGTGTGTCTACACAAATGTAATAAATATATTATTTCTACCAATGTTTTTTTTTTTAATAAATAATAAATTACGCATACATACACACATACACATACATACACACATACACACATACACATACATACACACATACACACACATACATACATACACACATACACATACACACACATACATACATACACATACACACACATACATACATACACACATAAACACACACAAACACACATAAAAACTGTATGTTCAACACTGTATACTCACACAGTATACATACAAAAAGCATACGGCGCGTGCACGCGCGTTCGCATAGGCACGCGCGGCCGCATGCTGTATGCTGAACAGAACGGCCCTTAGAAGTTGGGGCGGAGGGAAAGGAAAAGGATTTCCGGTGATTGTGTGTCCCCAAAAGTTCGCAAGAGTGTTTGAGATAATATTTGCAGGGTGGGGACAGTCTATCCTGATGGTTGATTAGCCTTTTTTATTCTTTATTTTGTTTTGTTTTTAAGGGTATTTTCCACTCTTAAACCGGTCTTCTTGTCGGAGCCAAGCTGATTTGCAACCTTCCCGCTCTATGTCCAGGCCACGCTCCCGTGACACTTTTTCTATACTATTGATATCTTCAGCGCCCATTACCACCTACACAACAACCATAGGCCCCGGGAAATCTGTCGATGGGCCTGCTTTAACATTTTGTGACCATGTACAACATCTGTACCATATATGTTTGAGTAAACTTAGATTAAAGGTTTCATTGTGAGAAAAAATTACTTAGCTGCATAAGCAGCTGCAGTAAAATTAACATGAGCAGACAATTCATGGGCCACATCAAGACCATTCACAGGCCTAATTTGGCCACAATTCAAGAGCACTGCTATTGGCGTATGTACAGTAGTGGAAGGATGTTGCTGCCCTAACATATTTAAGGGGTGATTTCCTAAAGTCCCCAGTTGCTGATAAAAAAACCAGCTCAAAATGTATCAAAGAAAAGGAATCCCATTAAAAGCAAAGGGAGTTTTTAATTTGATAAATCGACTGTGACGGTTGGGGTAGCCAGTTTCATAATAAAGATGAAGCCTGACGGTTACCCCTGAAAATCGTGGGTCCCCAGTAGCTTAGCAGCACCATAAGACGGGGTGTATTATACTGTTACCCTCGTTCAATAAACCTGGGATTTCGGGTGTGGGAGTTTAAAGGTGAGTATTTGGGTAAAAATGTATTTAAAACATGTGTGCAAGGTTGCGGGGCAAAGATACTGGTTGTCCCCCCATTTTACCCGCTGACTGCGTCTGGTCTGCGGGTACTCGTATGCATGTTGTCCCCATTATATTTTTCCCTTAAAATATTGTATTCTCCCACCCCATGATTAGTTTAACAATTGTATTCCCAAGCCCAGGTTAGAGGAAAAAATATGTACTTTTAAAATGTATATTCATCTCTATACAGACAGTCCTGGTAATCCGATAAGTAGCCAGGATGTCTGCATAGAGATGTGGGATCAAAGAGAAGGGAAGTCGAGAGGTGTCAAGACATTTGGTGACCGGGGAAGGGCGGAGTACTGGGTCTGGAGACAAATGCTCCCCGCGGGGGAGACTCTTTGTTCTCCCAGACTTGGGGGAGCCTACCCAGCGGGAGGTATGGGGCTAGCAAGGGGAAGCCATTGCTGGTGGACACGGTTCCCATTGGCCAGTTCGAATCTCCCGCTTGCCGGATTTGTGAGCTTCCTCGACACGCCCCCTCATCTGACGCGTACAGCAAAACGAGTCCCCAGCTTCGATTGGCTGTTGCCATTACGATCCATTCTCCGATAGTCGCCAGCTCCTTCTCCATGTTGAACATAAGACAGCGAGGTCTATGTAAGGGGACTGGATACTCATGTAGAGTTTATTACCCGGCTAGCCCAATGGAGTTCCCAGTGGGTATAGGGGTGCAAAACCCATATACACAGAGAGATGCTAAATCTACTTATCTGAGAGCAATTCTACCAGAAGTGTATGCCCGATGTCTGTGAGTGGGTAATAGATCATAAACTCAGTGACTTTCATGGGGCTGCCATGATGGCAGATGAATATGTGACATCCCAGCCACAGTGTAGGAAGAGAATCCTACTCCCTGTTGTGGTGCCCGCAGTCCGGACACCAAAGCTGCTGATCCGTCCTCTGTTACCCCAATGTGGAGGACAAAGACACCTGCCAGGGAGAGGGCAGAAATTGTGCATGAGCGTCAGTGCTATCAATGCAATAGGACCGGGCATCTGCAGTTAGATTGCCCCAACCTTCCCTGTACCAGCAACCCCAATCTGGGGCAACGTACCCCAGCAGCTAAGCCAATCGCCTATGCGGGATTGGCACCAACAGAAGAGCAACAGGCAGCCGTGCAGCAGGTACCCAGGCGACGGTCCCTATAGCGGCTACCGGCGGAGAGGCGGAGGATGCAGACGGGCATCTTATTTCAGCAGTCGGGCTGCAGGTAAACAATGTGTGGTAGAGGCACTTGTACCCAGTGACCATAGGAGATTGGCAGGTGGCCGCCTGATGGACACCGGACTACGGTAACTCTTGTGCGATCCAATAAGGTCAGCCCAGAGCACCAGCTCTCAGGGACAGGATTGCAGGTGAGAATGTCGGATAGTGCGCCCAGGTCCCTACAAGTTGCCTGATTGTTCTTCGATTGGGGTGCCGGTCGAGGGCTGAGGGATGTCTGTGTGTTACCTGGATTGGACACCGATATCTTGTTCGGCAATGACCGGGGCACTGTATATGCAGAAGATGCTCCTGTGGTGCAGTTACAAGGAGCCAAAATCAGGCGGTTGCCCAGGCAGAGGAGGTTTTGGTACCTCTGCCCACTGAGTAGATCATCGCTCCCCAGCTTTTGGAGCCAGCGTATCTTGGGGTCCAGAGGAGACAAGGCAGGTAAGCCAGACCGAGTCCTTACAGTGACATACCTTCCAATGTTTCCCTCGACTTAGTGACTGAGGGCGGGCTACCAGAGCTCAGTGAGCGGTTCAAGGAAGCTATATTTTTCGATCCCGACTTGGAGGGCATGAGACTGTGGGTGCACTATTCTGCCTCAGAGAGCGGGTCGGAATGATTCCTCTGGCACCGTGGGCTCTTGTACAGAGATGAAGCCGCTGAAGCTACGGTCTGAGTAGGGACATATAGGAGATAGCTAGTTGTACCCAGGAAGTATAGGCAGCAGTTACTGAAGGTTACCCATTCCATCCCACTTAGGGCATAAGGGGGTCACCTGGACCAGAGCCCAACTACGGATTTCTGGAATTATGGCCAGGGGCATCTCAGGAGATATCAGTGTTCTGCCGCACCTGTGATGCTTGCCAGTGGGTAAGCAAGTCGGGTGACCATGCGAAGGTGCCACTGAGACCGCTACCGATCAACAACGGGCCCTTCCAGAGGGTAGCTGTAAATATAGTGGGTTCACTTCTGATATCTAGTCGATAATTGAAGCGCTACATCCTCACGGTGGTTGATTTTACAACCAGGTACCCTGAGGCTGTGGCACTGTCCTCCATCGAGGCATGAAAAGTGGCAGTAGCTCTGATAGAGATTGTTTACTAGGGTAGGTTTCCCAAGTGAGATCCTACCCGATAAGGGGACGCAGTTCATGTCTGAACTGTTCCAGTGTCTCTGGGCTACATGTGGGGTGAAAGCCCTCTGCCCTGCCCCTTACCACCCCCAAATTAATGGACTGTGCGAGCGGTTCAATGGGACATTGAAGCAACTGCTGCGAGCATTTGTAGAAGCTGAAAAGGGAGCACAAGGAGCAGAGCCAGAGGGTTTGATTACTGTCTTCATTTGCTATTCCCATTAACCTTTCATTGACTGTTGTGGACTCCTGGTGCTTCTTTGCAAGCTGCTTTCTTGCAAGCTGTGTTCAGCCTTTACTGTACCATTGCCCACAGTTTCTTGTGGTACTTGAACTACTGGCATTGACTTTAGTGGATTCTTGCTGCCCTGCTATTAGCTGTTTAGCTGTATTTAGCCTACACTGTATGTTTGCTATCTATTTTCAGGGGTGTCTGATTTGACCAGTTATAGGGGAAGGGAGGCTTAGGGAAGTACCTCTGGGACCTTTTGGACCAGGGGGAATGGGCCAGATGAAGAGGTAGTCCTTTGAAACGTCGCCCCCCTAGCATACTTGCCGTTCTCCATTTTTTGTGTATATTCCTTGTGTTTCATGGTTTTTTCCCCCTTCCCCCCCCCCCCCCCCCACCCCTCACTTTGTGACATGCCCATTTGTGTTACTGGTTTCTGCAAACACATTTGATTTATTTCTGGTTCGTTTTATTATTAAATGTTTATTCTGCATTACAACTGTTTTCATCATTTAGCTATTAGACAGTGAGTGCTGGTACTTACGTAGATTTGTTAGTGCTTAAAACTTATGTATTAAGGTCAGGGGGGAAAATTACCAGTTGTCTCACCATTTTACCCGTGGACTGCATCTGGTTCGCAGGTACGCGTCTGCATAATGTCCCCTTAATATCTTCCCTTTAGTACTGTATGTTCAGCCCGTAATTGTTAATATAACAGTTGCAGTCCTGAGCCCAGGTTAGAGTAAAAATGTTAAATTTTAAATTGTGTATTCATCTATGTCTATACAGACAGTCCTGGTAATCCGTGAGGTAGCCAGGATGTCTGCATAGAGATCGGGGATCAAGGAGGAGAAGGGAAGTCAAGAGGTTTCAGAACATTTGGTTAGCAGGGCAGGGTGGAGTACCGGGTCTGGGAACAAGGAATCCCTGAAGGGAGACATTTTTATCGCCCAGACTAGGTTGAGCCTACCCAGTTTGCAGTATGGGGCTGCCATTAGGAATCCGTTGCTGGTAGGCATGATTCCCATTGGCCAGTTTGAATTTTCGCTTGCCGGACTCTTGATACACCTCCTCCTAAGATGCATACAGCCAGACGATCCCCCAGCTTTGATTGGCTGGTACAGCTACGATCCATGCTCTGATTGGTTGCCAGCCACTTCTCCATTTTGAATATAGAACAGCAAGGTCTATGTAAGGGGACTGGCCGATCAGAGAACCAGGCTTCTTGGAGTTTGTGTCGGTGAGGTGCTGGTGGGCTTTTTAAAAGTGCTTTGCTTCTAATAGCAAAGCACTCGGCACAGAGTTGCCGGAAAACCTGCCTAGCTGAGACCAAGTTTTGAGTTTGCGGCCAAGTTTCAGCTTTTGCCTTGCTCGCATTAGCTGGTATAGCCAGATATCTTCTCTGATGAGGGTACCTTGAAGTTTCTGGGTATGGAGCAGACAGAGTAAGCCTTCCAAAGCTGGCGCTCTGCACCTAGTTGAGACTAGACTGACCCCATGCCCCAGTTAAGTGTGTATTCTACTGTATTTTGTGTATAATTGTGTGTCTGCTGGTTTCACCAGAATAAACCTCATTTTATTCCACTACCTTTTCCTGCCTAGTGATTTGATCCCGGAAGGTAAATGTGTTAAAAGTACTGATCTCCTGTGACACTGGACATGTATATGTCCAGTATTACTTCTCTGTACATAGTGAGCTCACCGGTTTGGGGGCTGCGGGATTTCCCTGAGCAGGGCTGTTGCTATGAGGCTGGGCAGATTCCTCTGTCCTGATTGACTGTTGCTTGGTAATGCAGCCAACCAGGAGAAGGTGTCAGAAACCTAGGATTGTGGACAAGGAGAGGAAGAAACAGCATGGAGTGGAGACAGGTGTGTGCAGCAATCGATATGATAGTAGGCCCACTAGGCCCGGGACTAGGGCTGCAAAATGATTGGGTGACAAATTTTCCCTGCTTCTATATGATGATGTCACTGTCTTTGGGCTCATCGCCTCCCACAAGCCTGGATTCGAGGAGACGTCTTCATGGGTGGGAACTATTTATAAGCAACTGCACAGCGCTACAAAAACGTTTCAATTATTTTTGCACATGCTGTTTAGTTCCTTATGTGTGGAGGGCGGCAGGGAGAAAGCAGAAAGCAACCGAGCATCAGAGGACAGTACAGACCTTACTAAGGTGAGTGGGGAGTGGATGGGGGATGTCCCTGTGTCATGTACATGTACTATGTGACGGTGTTACTGTACCACTGCAAAGGGAATTCTCTCTCGGGCACAGGGTTGCCACCACTCCGGGATTGACCCAGAGACTAGGGGTTTCGACCATGTATCTCTCGGCTATGGGTTTATCGGGAAAATATACGTCTGGCAGCGGCATCTCCCCCTGCAAATCCAGTCAACATGGCTGCACAACGTTAAATGGCTCCACGTTGCCATGACAACGGAACGCTAAGTGACATCACAACGGCACACTGCGCCATGTTGCAACGACAACGGGCTGTCACATGATGCCTCAGCGCCATAAGGCATCCTGTTGCCAGGGCAACTTGACGCTGATGCCAAAGGTAACAGAGATAAGATGAATAAAACTTTTTTTTTTAAATATTATTGCATAAAGTCTCTGGTCAGATTTCAATAGAAAGTGGCGTCTAGTTTCTGCCTCTCCTGCCGGTTCATACCGGAAGCAAAGCCCGATGTGCACGGGACCAGCGTGGGTGGCATAAGAGGCTTCCTCCGGGCTTGTATGGTGTGATTTGTGTGCACAGACCCAACAGAGCAGCAGTGTAATATTTTGTGTGTTTGTGTGTGTGATTCCGTTTTGTGTGTGGCATTACGTTTTGTGTATGTGGGAGGGGGTCTTCCGTTTTTTTGGCTGTGGGGGGAGAGGTTAATTCCGTATTGTGTTGGGGGGATCTGTGGGGGGATTGTATGTGTGGTGGTGGTTTCCGTTTGGGGGATTCCATTTTGTGTGTCTATGGGGGGTGGGGGGGAGAATACCGTATTGAGTGTGTGAGGGGATTATGATTTGTGTGGGGGGAATTGTATGTCTGGTGGGGGCTTCCATTGGGGGGGGGGGGGGATTCTGTTTTGTGTGTCCTGCAGGGAGTAGGGACATTTTGTGTGGGCTGCAGGGGGGTACCATCTTGTGTGTGCTGCAAGTTCCGGTGCCATTGTGCCATTGCGTGTGCTGCAGGGAGGAGCATTTTGTATGTGCTGCACGAGGTGCCATTGTCTGTGCTACAGGGGGGCATTTTGTGTTTGCTGCAGGTGTGTGCCATTTTGTGTTTGCTGCAGGTGGGTGTCGTTATATGTGTACTTGCGGAGTGGGGGGTTACTGTATCTTGTGTGTGCTGCACGGGCGGATACCAGTTTAGGGTTGGCAAAAAGGTATGGGCCTATGGGCAGCAAAATTGTAAATCCACGTGTGTGTGTGTGTCGCAACTTTCATCATTGTGTCCAGTATTTTTGGAGAAGCCACCTGGCAACCTTAGCTACTGTACATAGACATGTTATACATTCAGTGATAAAAACCAAAGTCAGTGTTATTATTTAGATACAGAAGAGACTATATTCTTCATTTCAAAATATTCAAGAATCACCTTCACAGTCTGTTAATGGCAGTTGTGGTTCTCCTGTCAGCCTATTTTTTCTGGGTTAGATAGGCTCTAGTGTTCATTTCAGGCCTGAGAAGTATAATGTAACATTTAGGAATAAATATACAACCCAGTAACCCAGCACTGGAAGCCAGGATGGCAAATATCTCTACAGCTACTATGTATCTGCCTTTGCTGCTCATATAGGCTGGGATGAAGGAGATCCAGACACTGCAGAACACCAACATGCTGAATGTGATAAACAGGGCTTCATTAAAACTATCAGGCAAGTTCCTGGCTAAGAAAGCAACAATGAAACTGATAAAGGCCAGAAGTCCCATGTATCCGAGTACACAATAGAACCCAATCAGTGACCCTTCATTACATGTAAGTAATATCTTCCCAATCTCATCTTCCATGTTATAGTATGGGAAAGGAGGGGAGCTTCCCAGCCAAACAGCACATATTAGAACTTGAATCAGAGAACAGAAGAGGATGATAGAGTTAGGCACTATGGATCCCATCCAGTCCCTGAACTTGCTGCCTGGCCTGGTGACATTGAAGGCAATGATTACAGTCACAGTTTTGGCTAGAATGGAAGAGACAGAAATGGAGAAGGTGACCCCAAACACTGTTTGTCGCAGAATACAGGTCACTTGGAGGGGGTGACCAATGAATATCAGGTTACAGAGGAAGCACATCTTGAGAGAGAGAAGCAGAATGTAGCTGAGGTCTCTATTGTTGGCTTTCACAATGGGAGTGCTTTGGTATTTGATGAATATGCCCATAACTAAAGTGGTGAGAAGAAAGAACAGAACAGATATCAAAGCAAGAGATGTTCCCAGGGGATCTTCATAGGACAAATAAATGTTTTCTTTATCAATGCAGTCGTCTCGGTTACTATTTGGCCACTGAGTTTCTGGGCATTTGACACAGGTACTCATATCTAAAAATGGAAAAGCACAATTCCTTTATTGAAAAGTATATTCAGTACAAATTCACAACATTATTTAACACATTTCTAGTTTGACAGAAGAGACATTCCCACCAAATATGAAATCATAGAGTTAAGACACATATGCCATTGAATACATATACAATTCTCTGTTCATTATGTATACATCTGAAAGTATTATGACTGGTCCATGAAGTATGGTGTGTATAGCGTGATTGAACAACATATTTATTTATATGCAGTTACCCTAATAGTTATACTCCTCTAACCCAGGAATTGCCAAAACAGTTATGTTATCTGTGATTGATAGGATAATTACAGTATTGTCAGTTTTATGCTATGTCATTCTAAGGCTGCGTCCAGGGTTGCAGCAGCCGTACGGAGGCACGCTGAGGCTAAGGCTAAGCGGGTGCTTTCCCTGGCGTTGGTCCGTGCGCCGTCCGGGGGCATGTCGGGGGGGGGGGAGAGGAGGCTGTGACGTCACAGAGAACCACTCAAGTAACTGGCCCTGCACTCTCTTGAGCCCTTGAATTAAAAAAATTGCTAAGACTTACGCTTCCGCACACTTGCGGAAGCGGAAGCGAGCCCCTGCTAAAGCTGCTCTCATTGCGACTGCAGGGGCTCACTGGTAAGCACTAGCGCGCCTCAGCACGGGTCAGCGCCTAAGCACTGACCATGCCCGAGGCCTAAGATTTTGATTCAGTCCTTCTTTTCTATTTCTAACTTCAGGCATGAAAGAGATAAAGGATCAGTTTCTCCTACAGAATCAACCTGATACCTGACCCTGAGTCTGCATTTGTTTATCTCAAAACAGATTTCATGAAAATCTGTGCTACCCATGTCCCACTACGCTGAATAAGAGTACAGGGGGCCAACCTTCAGTGTGTTACATCTGATCTTATTGCACGTTACCATTTTTGGGATGCGATGTGGAAAAGATACAAAGTAACTTGCACCACTAAGGATTTAAATAACTACAGATGCCTATGGAATACATCCACAAGGCAAACAAGACTAGCAAAAGCGCAATATAATTCTGACAATCTTTAGCAAACGTCATGAAACGCAGAAAACTTCTGGAAGGTCATCAACAATATATTCCAGCCTTGTAACAATCAACAACCATCTAATATCATAAAGGATAACTCTACTCTGACAAATCCCCCTGATATTGCAAATGCATTCAATGAATATTTTGTGGGGTGTGCTACTTCTTTAATATCAAAGCACACCCCTAACTACAATCATGAAGTTAAACCTGGGAGAACCCCCATAATCCCCTTCGCTACAGTGCTTACATTTTCAATTTGTCATAGTTCTGTATTTGAAGAGGAGATTTCACAAGTGTTCACAGCATTAAAATTAACCAGTTAATGTGGACCTGACCTACTGAAATCAAAGTTCCTATGACTTAGTCCCCCAGCCATTGCCATACAGCTTACCTACATTGTCAACTCTATTTTGACTTCAGGCCATATCCCATAGATCTGAAAAACTATAGAGTTGTCCCAATCTACAAAAGTAGGACGAAAACAGTGTCTTTAACTACAGACCAATCTCAATACTATTCAAAGTCATGGAAAATTGTGTCCACTCCCAATTAAGTGATTACTATACCAACACAAATTTCCTTAGCCAACTCCAATCTGACTTTCGCCCTAAACCACTCCATGGTAATTACCCTCTTAAAAGTTTGCAATGAGATTCAGCGTGGAATGGAACTGGGACAACTACTGTAACTTGTACCATATTCCTAGATTTTGCAAAGGCTTTTGATACCATTGATCATGTTATCGTGTTAAACGCTTCAGTACTCTGGAATAGAGGAGCATGCTTTAAATTGGTTTCACTCATACTTATCGGATAGATCCCAACTTATGTCTATTTCATGCTCTAACTGCAACCACTATAATATCACCTATGGGGTCTTGCAAGGCTGTGTTCTGGGGCCCCTACTCTTTTCAGTCTTCATTAATGATTTATCTACAATTTGTAACGGAACTTCAATGCACATGTTTGCAAATGACACAATCTTATATGCACAAAGCCCTTGCCTCACTGACCTTGGGCATGTAATTCAATCTAATTTTTTAATACATTAATACAGGATTTCCTAAAAGAAAACGGTTTTTAAATACAGACAAAACTGTATCGATAGTATTTGGGACTAAGGCTAAATTTCTAAAGCTTCCAACGACAGACCTACAGATCAGAACCAACCCTAACACCATTCTTGCCCCTATAACTAGTTTTAAGTGTCTGGGAATTTGGCTTGACATATTTCATATTGATACTCGGACATCCAAAACATATGCCCAACTAGGTATACTTTATAGGAACATCTACCACCTTTGTATCTAAAACTCTCTCCCGCCTTAAACCTTTCTCACTTTCTGCCCCACACCTCTGGAATGCCCTTCCCCTCAATACCCGACTAGCACCCTTTAAGACCCACCTTAAGACACAGTTGCTTAAAGAAGCATATGAATAGCACTGGATAATCTTAGACACATGATACATAAAGCTTGGCCCCCCGCAGACGCACTTACTAGAATTCCCTCCTACTGTTTCTGTATTTTCCCCTACCAATTAGATTGTAAGCTCCTCGGAGCAGGGACTCCTGTTACTTAATGTTACTTTTATGTCTGAAACACTTATTCCCTTGACCTGTTATTTATATTATTTGTTATTTATATGTATACAACATGTACTGTATTACTACTGTGAAGCGCTATGTACATTTATGGCGCTATATAAATAAAGACATACAATACAATACAGCACCCCAAACTCACCTTACTACACTAGACACCCTCTATAAATCAATATTCCCTTTTGTACTACAATGTAATTACAACACACATCACTGCAAAATGCTCAAAGAACTAGATTGTGCAAAGTACATTTTTCCTGTCTTGTCTTCAAATACTTTCTGGGCAAGATAACCCCCTATCTGAACAAACTCCTGACCCATACTACACGCAGCACTTATACCTGAGATCTGACTACAAAAGAGTGTTCATGGTCCCAAGGTTCAACAAGGAATCTGGCTGCTCCTCCTCTTATCGTGCACCTGACATCTGGAACAATCTACCAGATACTCTCAAAACTGTCTCCAGTATAAGTAATTTGAAGACGTCAGCTGTCTCTCATTTTATTCTTGTCTGTAACAGTTCCATATGGCCATAATCATATTATCTCTAACTGTCCATGAAATGTCTGTAAATTGAATGTATAACCTCTGTTCATTTATAGTAACCATGTATCTGTCACCATAACTCTGTGCCCAGGACATACTCTCAATGTATTATTTCGTCGTAAAACATTACAAAAATGTAAAAAATAAAATCAATACTTGTTTTTTACACCTCAAGGAAAATTAGGGGCTCCTGAGATTACCGGCAAAGTTACTAAATTAAACATCTATCAGAAAAAAACAAAATGGCTGTCAAATCTTATCCTCACTCTGGTATCTCAGGAACAAACCTCGAATGAAATCTACTACACCATGACCAGAATAGTCTCTGGAGCTGAAAAAGACAGCTCTTTACAAAGGCTCCCCATCTTCATAGGAAAGTATGGAAGACGAGGTGCCAACAAATCAACGCATGGATGCTTCGTCCGGACCAATACCAGAACGAATGCTCGTCTATAATGGGACAATCTGCATTGGGGGTGATGACAATGTTTGGAAGACTGTACATGGGGAAGGATTAAAAGGAATGGGAAATTCGAACTGGCCAATGAGAATCTTGCCAATGGGGACAATACCCAGCAATGGTTCTCAGAGCCAGCCCTGAATTATCTCCTGTAGAGATCAGCTCCTTTGAGACTGGATCAAACAAAGGTTCCGGTCTTTTTAATCATTGTCCACAGAAAAAGTCAGCAGCCCTTACCACTGCACAATGTCTGAAGCACTTCACCTCCCACATTTGAATAGTAGACCAGGTCTGTTTCTTTGCAGGCTGATTAAGTGCATTACCAGCGCTGAACACAGAGAAGACTGAAAATAACAGCATAAAATTACAAAAGTTGGATAGACGTTACAGAGCACATTAACAAGATGGATACTAGTTTAACCCCTGAGTAGCCATCTAGACACGTAGCGGCAATGGCAGGGCTTAACCTTTATAATAATAGCCGCATGGCATCCACCGCCACAAGAATCTCAGGAACCTATGGGTCCCCAGAGTTGAGAATAGTGATGTTCATCTCTGGAGGACCCCCAGTTCCAATCCTTTAAAGGTTAGATGGGATGCACGGCTCCTTTAATATGCAGCAAGATGACAAAAATGTAGCTAATAAGAGAACTGGACCATAACTAGTTTTCAATTTAAATTTTTTATAAAAATGTATATTCCAGGACAACTCAGAAATACAGAGTGTGTGTATGTATGTGTGTATGTGTGTGTGTATGTATGTATGTATGTATGTATGTATGTATATATATATATATATATATATATATATATAAATATATATATATATATATATATATATATATATATATATATATATATTGTGACAAACGGCTTACTCCGGGGCTCCGCCGTCTGTCCGGGACTGTTAGAACACGGTCTTTTAGGGTAGGTTAAATGATGAGGCGTCACGTACTGTTCCTTTAAACAGGCTATGCCTGGTTTATTCAGTCCCAGGCACTGAGACTGCCACAGTGCATACAACAGAAAACAGATCAAAACAAAAGCTGCTCACCTGAGCGATAACTTAACTTAGATATCCCTGACTCAGGGTTGGAAGTGGCTTTTCCACTTCCAACATCAAAACATGGTACTTTTGCAGTCTTACACAAATGAACAGAAAGATTGAACCTGTTTGGGGAAGAGGCTTCTCCCCTCTGTAGTTCAGCAGCCTTCCAGCCTCCTGGCTCTTGTGGGGAGACCAGAGCAAACAGGAAATCAGTCTTTCATACCTGATTCCTAATTAGCATGACAGGTGACAGAAATCAGGCAGCAGACAAACTCTGGTCTGGATCTCTCATTCCTCAGTTCCAGCGCTTGCCAAACTGTGGGATGGAGTGTATGTATTATAAGGCTGCACTCCCAGGCCAAACAGGATAGAAACTGTCTAGTATCCTGGGAGCCCTATATACGGAATTTATTACCATCCCCTGGTTTCTGTCACATATCCTCCCCCCCAGCTCAGACCTCGAGGGATGAGCGACCATGGATATTAGGGAGTGCATCCTTGACAACCCGTCAGCATTGCCATGTTTGTGCCCTGACCTGTGTTCCACAGAAAATTTAAAGGGTTGTAGGCTTAGGAACCACCTGGTAACTCTAGCATTCTTTTCCCTGTTTTGACACATCCAGGTAAGGGGTGCATGATCTGTGACCAACCGGAATTTTCTCCCCAACAGGTAGTATTTGAGCGTCTCTACAGCCCACTTTATTGCGAGACACTCTTTCTCTACTATGGAGTAATTTTTCTCCTGGGGATTTAGTTTCCTACTTAAATAAAGGATGGGGTGCTCCTCACCTTGAGACTCCTGGGAGAGTACCGCCCCCAGCCCTACCTCAGATGCGTCGGTTTGGACTACGAACTCTTTGGAGAAGTCAGGTGTGACCAACACTGGTTGGGCACAGAGAGCTTCTTTCAGGCTTCTAAAGGCCTGTTCGGTTTCGGGGGACCACTTTACCATTAGCGGTCCTCTTGCTTTTGTGAGGTCAGTTAGTGGGGTTGCCTTAGTTGCAAAATTGGGAATAAACCTTCTATAGTACCCAATTAAGCCCAAAAAGGTCCTTACTTGTTTTTTTGTAACTGGCCTTGGCCAATTTTGTATCGCCTCCACTTTGAGTGTTTGGGGTTTGAGTAAACCTCTGCCAATAGAATATCCCAGATACTTGGCCTCCTCCAGACCAATAGTGCATTTAGCGGGGTTAGCAGTTAGTCCAGCAGACCGGACTGCGTCAAGCACAGCTTGGACCTTTGGAAGGTGGGATTGCCAATCTTCACTATGGATTACCACATCATCCAGGTAGGCGGCAGCATACCGAGCATGTGGTTTTAAAATTTTATCCATCATTCTTTGGAATGTGGCGGGAGCTCCATGTAAGCCAAAAGGCAACACCTTATACTGAAAGAGGCCGTCTGGGGTTGAGAAGGCTGTCTTTTCTTTTGCCCTTTCTGTGAGGGGAACCTGCCAGTACCCTTTTGTTAGGTCTAGGGTTGTGAGATATCGGGCTTTGCCCAGTCTCTCTACAAGTTCATCTACCCTGGGCATAGGATAAGTATCAAATTTTGACACCGCGTTTAGTTTCCGGTAGTCATTACAAAACCTTGTTGTACCATCTGGCTTTGGGACTAAGACTATAGGGCTGTTCCACCCACTTTGGGATTCCTCAATTACACCTAGTTTTAGCATTTTTTTAACCTCTAAACTTATAGCCTTTCTTTTGGCCTCTGGGATTCGGTACGGTTTAAGGTTAACTCGGACCCCCGGTTCAGAGACTAGGTCATGTTCAATTACGCTAGTTCTACCTGGCCGTATAGAGAAGATTTCTTTGTTTCTTTTCACTAAATTCTGAACCTCTCGTTTCTGATGAACAGACAGTGTTTCAGCTATGCTAACCTCTGGGTCAGTTTCTTGATTCTCTGACGGACCTGGGGGTACTAGGGTTAACAAGACTTCTCTATCTTTCCAGGGCTTGAGTAGGTTTATATGGTAAATTTGCTCAGGTTTCCTCCTACCTGGCTGTCTTACCTTATAATTTACTTCTCCCACTCTTTCCAAGACCTCATATGGCCCATGCCATTTAGCAAGGAATTTACTCTCCACGGTGGGAGCCAGTACTAGTACCCTATCACCTGGAGAAAAAATTCTGACCCTAGCACCCTTATTATATGTATTCCTCTGTGCTTCTTGAGCTTTCTCCATGTGTTCCCTCACTATGGGTAGGACTGCAGCAATGCGGTCCTGCATGTGGGCAACATGCTCTATTACACTTCTGTAAGGGGTAACCTCGTGTTCCCAAGTCTCTTTGGCTATATCCAGTAAGCCCCTTGGGTGTCGGCCATACAATAGTTCAAACGGGGAGAAGCCTGTGGATGATTGGGGAACTTCCCTAATGGCAAATAACAGGTACGGTAACAAACAATCCCAGTTTTTTCCATCTTTATCAACCGCCCGCCGTAACATGCTCTTTAAGGTTTTATTGAACCTTTCCACTAAACCATCTGTTTGTGGATGATAGACTGAGGTTCTGAGATGCTTGATTTTTAGGAGTTTACATAGCTCTTTCGTTACTTGGGACATAAATGGTGTTCCCTGGTCAGATAGAATCTCTTTAGGAATCCCGACCCGGGAAAACAGAACTACTAACTCTTTTGCTATGTTTTTAGCTGAGGTGCTACGTAGGGGAACTGCCTCCGGATATCGGGTGGCATAATCTAATATTACCAATATATGCTGATGTCCCCTAGCAGACTTTATTAGGGGTCCTACTAGATCCATAGCAATCCGGTCAAATGGTACCTCTATTATGGGAAGGGGTACCAATGGGCTGCGGTACGCCTTGAACGGGGCGGTGATCTGACATTCTGGGCATGAGGAACAATAATTCGTAATTTCTGCCAGAACCCCAGGCCAATAGAAGCTTCGGAGAACCTTTTCTTTTGTCTTTTCCACCCCTAGGTGTCCCCCCAATGGATGACTATGTGCGAGGTGTAATACTACGTTACGGAATGTCCGTGGTACCAACAATTGTTTAGTTGTAACTGATTTCCTTTTATCAACCCGATATACTAGGTCGTTCTCTACCTCGAAGTAGGGGTAAGCAAGTGACCTATCTGGTTGGCCAGGAGTACTATTCTGGTCCCATATATTTCCCCTTGCTACCGCTAATGTGGGGTCCTCCCACTGGGCCTTCTTAAAACTCCCAGGACTGACCTCTAGGTCAGCGAGGGTCTTATCCGGTTCTGGGGTGGTAAGTGTCTGCTCAACATCTTGATTTGGGGTATTCCCTACCAAAGTAGTGATGGGGAAGGGAATTTTACAGCACTCCTCCTTTTCCCCCTTCTTATTTGGGCCCTCGTCAACCTCCATTTCTGAAAAAGGGAAAGGATTTGTTTCTTCTAATACTTCGTTATGGTCCGCTATTGAAATCTGGGCGCTATTCTGAGCGGGGGACCACATTTTTAGAAAATGGGGAAAGTCGGTCCCTATTAACACATCATGTGCCAGTTTGGGTACAATACCCACCTTGAAATCTAAAGAACCAAACTCTGTTTCAAAAAAAACATCAACAGTGGAATATTCATGATTATCCCCATGTATACAACAAATTGCCACTCTTTGTGAACTGTTTCCCTGTTTCTTCTTAATGGGCAAGAGGTATTCGGACACTAGTGTGACCATGCTCCCAGAGTCAAGAAGTGCCCGAACCCTCTTACCATTAACCTTTACAAATGCCCACAGATGGTTATTCAAGGGGTCCTCTGGGCTAGGGCCCATACATTGGGACAACAGCGAATAAGGTTCCACGCTGTTGCATTGCATGGGCTCATAATTTAGTGGGCAGATTTTTGCTGTGTGGCCCCTCTCATGACAATTTACACATTTAGGTACATAGTCTGTGTCCCACTTAGAGCCTTTTCCCGTCTCCCCATGTTGGCTATTGCCCTTAGTGTGCGAACCACTGTTGCTGGTGCTGCGTGAAGGTGGTCGCCGCTCTTCAGCGCCCCTTAACCCCGGTACCCTTTTACCGTCTCTGGAAGAGTCCTGGAACCTCGGGTAGTGGGGTTGCTCCACGACTGTGGGTTGCGGGTGCTCTTCTGCTGCATTGTACCTTTCTATGAGGGCCACAAGCTCATCCGCATTGTGGGGGTCACTCCGACTGACCCAACGGCGTAAGGCAGAGGGAAGTTTCCTCAAGAACTGGTCCATGACCAACCGTTCCACGATGTGGCTGGCTGAGTTGATCTCGGGTTGTAGCCACTTCCGGGCGAGGTGGATGAGGTCATACATCTGGCTTCGGGTGGCTTTATCCATCGTGAAGGACCATGCGTGAAACCTTTGGGCGCGAACAGCCGTGGTTACGCCGAGGCGGGCGAGGATCTCGAACTTCAATTTTGCATAGACGTTAGCTTCGGCTGGCTCTAGATCAAAGTAAGCCTTCTGGGGTTCGCCGCTTAGGAAGGGTGCGATTAGACCAGCCCACTCAGCTTCTGGCCATCCCTCTCTCTGTGCCGTGCGTTCAAACGTGAGAAGATAGGCTTCCACATCATCCGAGGGTCCCATCTTCTGAAGGTAGTGGCTTGCCCTGGTCATTTTCGGAACTGGGGCTGCCGCTGCCAGTGGAAGGTTACTGATAGTCCCCCTCAGGATCTCGAGTTCCTGCTGTAAGCCCTGAGCGAACCGCTGTTGCTCCTCTCTCAGCAAGCGGTTTGTCTCTTGCTGGTTTGCATTCGCGTTTTGCAGGGCTTCATTCGTCTGTTGCTGGTTTGCATTCGCCTGTTGCTGGTTGGCATTCGCCTGTTGCTGGTTTGCATTAATCTCTTGCTGGGCTATTAGCAGCTGTTGATGGGCTGCATTCGTCTGCTGCTGGTTTGCATTAGTTTCTTGCTGGGCTATTAACAGCTGTTGCTGGGTTTCATTCGCGTCTTTCTGGGCAGCGACATTGCGTACCAGCGCACCCACCACGTCTTCCATCTTGTTTGCAGAGGATGAAAAAACTTTTTTTTTTTTCAAAGTTCTTCAACCCGCAGACCCCCTAGTGCTCTGCCCGCATTCTCCACCATATGTGACAAACGGCTTACTCCGGGGCTCCGCCGTCTGTCCGGGACTGTTAGAACACGGTCTTTTAGGGTAGGTTAAATGATGAGGCGTCACGTACTGTTCCTTTAAACAGGCTATGCCTGGTTTATTCAGTCCCAGGCACTGAGACTGCCACAGTGCATACAACAGAAAACAGATCAAAACAAAAGCTGCTCACCTGAGCGATAACTTAACTTAGATATCCCTGACTCAGGGTTGGAAGTGGCTTTTCCACTTCCAACATCAAAACATGGTACTTTTGCAGTCTTACACAAATGAACAGAAAGATTGAACCTGTTTGGGGAAGAGGCTTCTCCCCTCTGTAGTTCAGCAGCCTTCCAGCCTCCTGGCTCTTGTGGGGAGACCAGAGCAAACAGGAAATCAGTCTTTCATACCTGATTCCTAATTAGCATGACAGGTGACAGAAATCAGGCAGCAGACAAACTCTGGTCTGGATCTCTCATCCCTCAGTTCCAGCGCTTGCCAAACTGTGGGATGGAGTGTATGTATTATAAGGCTGCACTCCCAGGCCAAACAGGATAGAAACTGTCTAGTATCCTGGGAGCCCTATATACGGAATTTATTACCATCCCCTGGTTTCTGTCACAATATATATATATATATATATACAAATACAACTGTATGCTCATCTGCATGTCTTAGGCAGGTCTGCAACCCCGCCTTTCCCCATTATCACCCAGCATACAGCACTTCCACTGCAGCAAGGGATTCTGGGAAATGACATGCAAATGAGCACACAGTGTCACTTTTTGCCTCAAAAACCATTTTTAACATGGTTCCCTATAGGCTTAAGCTTGCTGCATGGTCACAGCTTTGAGCACAGCCAGGGTTAAGGTGCATAACCAGAAAACCACCCACAGACAGCTGTTTCGACCTTAATGGGTCTCATCAGTGTGGGGTTGATTTTAACTGTGTATATATATATATGTGTGTGTGTGTGTAACAGGGGACTTATCCCTGTTCAGAAAACTTGCCTCTAATCCAGCAGTGTGCTGGTTAATTGACCAGCACCTGGCTGATTGGAGGTTTGTTAGAGAAAAGGCTCCTCCTGAGACAGGAAGGAGAGACTCCTGAGCTCACACGTGGGCTGAACCAGGAAGGGGCAGAGAGGACATGAGCAGCTGTAGGCTGACAGCCAGACAACAAGACAACAAGGGGGAGAAGACTTCTAAAACCTGAAAGCTGAAAGTGCCTTAGGTTAAAAAGGCTGCACCAGAAGAGCAGAGTAGGATTCCCTCCTACAGCTACCAGAGAGACAGATAAGCTTTACTTTCTAAGACTGTTGTATATCTGCATATATCAAAATATATATTTGGGGCTCGGAAACATGCTATCTAAAGGGAGTTCTGGACTGCATATGTTTAACTAGAAATTCTCCCAAGTGGAGCAAAAGCTTTATTTGACCCCTTATTTGCATATGTTTGATGATTTTCATGTGTAAAAGAAGCAGGCGCAATAAAAGGCTTATTTTAGTTCATCTTAAAACCAGTCTCTATTGCGTACCTCTGCACACATCTCTTACATATGATGTCAGAAGTGGGATGAGAGGTGGCCCTTAAAGTTAATAGGGGTCCCGAAGAAAACCTGTGAAAATTTTTGTGCTTGTGCCTGCATACAGTTTTCCAAACAGTCTGAGCAAAAAAAAAACACAGAATCACATGCAGTTGTGACCAGAATTAAAGGGCTATACACCCAAACAGGAAAACTACACTGTACTGAACAAAGCCACAGTTGGACTCTTTTCCCCAATCCCAAGAGGAGAGAAAGAGACTGTGCTGAAGCAGGTAAACCTTACTTTCCTATCACAATAAGATGTAATATTGTCATTGGTAAAGAGGCTTAGCCCTCCAGCTGTAGTTAGGATTCAAGAAGTGAGGTAGCGCTCCAATAATAGGAGCTAGGCTTTGTTTAGTATTTTCGTTAAAAAAAATGTTTTTGCTGAAGCAGGGGAATCTTCAGCAAGCAAGTGCTGAGTGTAAAATTGCCCCGCCGGGGGAAAAGGGGTTGCTGAACTGTGTAAAGGGTAACCCAAAGCCAATTGCTGAGTGTTAAGTCGCGTTGCCGGGAGTGAAAGAAAGTGAAAAAAAGTGACTATTTTTTTTCTGCAAGTAAAGTCTTTCTATGTATCTTGGGAGTACAACAGACACCCAAAGTGTGAAGAGTGAATGCCATAATACCAAAGATGAGACTGAAAATTGAACTCAAGCAGAAAACTAAATTCTTTTGCTGAAGCGGAGGGATTATACATAGCAAGTAAATGGTGTAAAGCAAATGCCTTTGCTGAAGCAAGGAAATTTGCAGCTACTCTAGCAAGCATTGTGTGAAAGAAATCATGCCACATCGGTCAAGGTGAAGAGTACACCTAAGAAAAATAAAAAGTCTACAGATATGACTGTGAGAGCTACGACCTCTACAAGCAAAATATGCCCACCGGCAGGACTACCACAATTTGGGGTTCTAACAAAAAAGTGGAAACAGCTGCAATAGCTCCTCCTGAGGTCAGGAAGAAAAATACACCTGGTAGCCCCAAAATGGAGGACAAGGTGCGGCATTCCTACATTGAACCCTACCCCACAGAAGATTGTCCCTTCCGGTTCGATAAGGAGGAAGACATCTCTTACAGGGAACCAGAATCGAATCACACCCACAAAACACCCCAAGAATGGTGGGGGTGCCTGTACTCGGTACGAACCGAAAAGACCCCTCTCTATGATGACAAATTTGATCGGCAGGAGGAAGAGCGGGAACAGCAGATCGCTGAATATTTACGCCACCTAACGAAACTGCAAGGAAAACATGGCGAATACAGTGAAGCTGCTGAAGTTTCAAATAAAGACGGAGACCCCAGTATCCCTGATGGGACTGAGTCGTCAAAAACAAAAAGGCGGAAAAAGAAAAAGAAAAAAGGGTCTTCACTTACCGTGGAAGGAACAGACACATCTGCAGTTCCCGCAGAAGAAAAGGGGGTCCGAGATGCCTTGCAGTCTAGAGAAAATTGAGAATTTGTCCTGCGGATGACCAAATATCCAGAGGGTCCAAAGCAGAAGTCGTATACCCCAAAGAAGTGTCTGTCCGGTGCCAATAGTGAGAATCCATCAACCAACCATACCAGGGAAGCGGAGCTGGAACCAATGAGTGACGATCCCTTTACCAGCCCTGAAGATGCCCTGAAAATTGCCAGGCGTGACTGATCTGCTCCGGGAACAATTGAAACTGGAGAGGGAAGATAATGCTGAACTACAGAAGACTGTTCTCACAAGTTACTCTGAATCCAGGACCGACTTGAAGGATGTAAGGACAGATCTAGATACAACAAGCGCTACTATTACCGCCATGGATGAAAAACAGAGCAAATCTGATAGACTGATTGCTAATCTGAAGCAGAAATATGAGGAGGCACTGAAAGAGATTATAGTCTTTCAGCAAGAGGTTCGCAAGTGCCATAGTGTTACGCCTGTATGCCAGCAGACCTGGCCAGTCCCCAGTACTGAGGTGGGTAAGGGCATAACACGCACCCACAGCAGTGAGGGCGTGCCCGGAGTGTGGTAATGCGTTGCCGGGCCTGGTAAGAAAGGGTTAACGTATACTTTCAGAGTCCGGGGTGCAAGAGTTTGGATAGTAATGTTTGTGTGCCAGAGTTCAAGGATAGGAGAGGGCAGCGTAGTGATGTCCGTAAGCCAATGTTCGAGGGTTGGAGAAAGCAGCGTAGTGAAGTTCGTAAGCCAAGGTTCAAGGGCAGGAGAAAGCAGAGTAGTCAAATCCAAAGCAGTACAAGTTCAAGGCAGGGGAATCCAAACAGGAGTGGGGACAGGAACCAGCGCTGAAACAAACAAGGAAGCTAGGCATAGACACTGCACACACAGGGGTCATAGGAAATCTATGCAGAGCAATGAGCAAGAGGACAAAGTGGGGTTATAAAGGAAGGAGGACCACTAGGGGAGAGAGGAGGAGCAGAGGGTTGAGTGAGAGTTTGCAGGGATAGGTCTGAGAGAGCAGGGGAGGAGACAGGGAAATAACTAAAAGATATGGCCTGTAAGCCATGGGGGGCGGAGCTAGAGTTTAGGGACGGCAGATAACTGGAGCATGTGCACGCGCCCTCTGTAAGGGTACTATGCGCGTGCACCACACGTGCCACAGAGTGTGAGGGACACTGCGCCGCGGGGGCGCTCGGCAACGAGGGCGAGAGGGACTGGAGAGACGGAGGAGCAAGGTAATGTGGAGGCTAGGGGAATAGAGACACGCCGGGGGCCGCAGGAGTGGCGGGTGCCTAGAAGGGGAGCAAGTGATTGCGAATGCGTGCGCACATTGCGGAGAATGCGCACGTGACCTGAACGCACGTCAGGGTATGCCAACTGCGCCGCAGGGAAACGGCTGCGAGGAAAGGAAAGGGGAGAGTGAGGACGGACGGAAGAGGGAGGGCTAGAGGCAGTGGAAACAGAAGTGACAGGGACACGCTGGGAAGCGCGAGTCCCCCGATCCGTTACACATAGAGAGGTAGAAGTCTCTCAGAATGAGGTTCACACTCTCCGCATAGAACTGAATGCCTCACACCAGGAGGTCAACAGTGTCCAGACAGAGGTGGACATACAGTACCCAGAAAGAGGTTCATACACTCCACAGAGCACTGGATGCCTCACATCATGAGATCAACAGTTGCTGCACAGAACTGGAAATTTCCAGAAAGGAACTTCACAGTCTCGCTGAGGAGCTGGACATTTCAAAGAAAACTATCCTCCATCTTAATTTAGATCTCAAAGTCTCTCAGAAGGAGCTTCAGGCCCTCAACCGGGATATGGAAGTCTCATGCCAGTTGACAGCCCACCTCCAAGCAGATGTGCGACAATGGAAGTTGGACTGCAAGGAGGCCCTGAATAGTACAGAGACTAAAAAAGAGAAAATTTAAGATAAAAAAAAGAAAATTCTGAGTTGACAGACCATGTCAATGGAAAGAATGAAAAGCTGCACAAGCTTGAAAAAATAAAGAAACTGTTGGAAGATGAAAAGTTTGAAGCAGAGCACTGACTGCAGAACCAACTGCAAGGTATGCATATACACCTCCAGAATACAGAGGAGAAGCAGCAAACTCTGCAGGAATAAAATCTGCAGGCTGCTAAGGAAATAAAAGTGCTGCAGGAACATCTGATTACCCAGTGTGTCCTTGCAAAGCAGCATGATAAACTCAAGGCTACCCTGACCATCACCAAAGCATCGCTAGAGGCTAAGCTTAGAGGCCAGGTGACTCTGTACAAGAGGAAGCGCAAAAAGGTCCAGAAACTGAGACGAGTATCTGCGGCCCAAGCGAAGAAGTTCACAGTACTCCACAAAATAATGAATGATAGGTGGAAGCAAGTTCAGAGAAAGTACAGGGAAGAAATAAAGACCCTGAAAGGAGAATGGCAGGAAACACTCAAGAAACAGAGTGAGACTCTGCAGACCAGTAACTCACAGATGCCTCCAATTCGGGAAAAGGTATTGGCTCTGCCCAAGCATCGGTATTCCACAGTAACTAAAGCCGTGAGGACAAGGGTACAGTGAGAGCTGGGGACACCACTCACCTTCAAAACAAGATTACGAAGTTTGAGCCACTTAAGAAAGCACTAGCCAAACATGCAGCCGCCAAACTGGCAACAAGCAGGGGTAGGAGTGCAGAATCAAAGCCAGAAGAATCCTTAGCTGAGGAAGCTGAAAAGATAGGATGTTCTCTGGAAATGGAGCTGCAATCGCAACTCAATCCCAAAGAAGCTGAAGTGGCAACTATATTGAATGGGATAAGTGCAGGAAGACTGCTTCAAGAACTGAGGGCTCAGGTGGCTGTTCTTGGGTGTTCTTGTGATACCATGAAGTGGACATTTGGGGCTAAAGTGGAGTACATGGGAAAGATGGTGAGAGAAAGTTATTTGCATAAATGCTCTGCGACTGTCGCCTTACAGTCTGACTACAAAAATAGGAGCGCCCGACACAGGGGTAAGCTCATGACCACGTGGTAAGTAGAAAGACTGTACTTGGAAGAAGTTCCCCTTGAGCGACTGAGGACTGCTGATCTCAAGCACCTTCTGGAGGAGACATTACTAAACTGGAGGAAGGGCTCCAATCCCATCGGGACTGAGGGTTCTAATCCTTCATCCACTCTTATTCAAGTTCCTGAGATATCTTGAATGAGAGTGGAAGGATGGGCTGTGGCCGTGGCATGCCCGAGCTTCCCACAAACAGGGGAGGTATGTAACAGGGGACTTATCCCTGTTCAGAAAACGTGCCTCTAATCCGGCAGTGTGCTAGTTAATTGACCAGCACCTGGCTGATTGGAGGTTTGTTAGAGAAAAGGCTTCTCCTGAGACAGGAAGGAGAGACTCCTGATCTCACACGTGGGCTGAACCAGGAAGGGACAGAGAGGTCTAGAGCGGCTGTAGGCTGACAGCCAGAACACAAGACAACAAGGGGGACACGACTTCTAAAACCTGAAAGTGCCTTATGACAAAAAGGCTGCACCAGGAGAGCAGAGGACGATTCCCCCCTACCAGAGAGACAGATAAGCTTTACTTTCTAAAACTGTTGTATATCTGAACATATCAAAATATATGTTTGGGGCTGGGAAACATTCTATCTAAAGGGAGTTCTGGACTGCATATGTTTAACTAGAAATACTCCCAAGTGGAGCAGAAGCTTTGTTTGATCCCTTATTTGCATACGTTTGATGATTTTCATGTGTAAAAGAAGCAAGCGCAATAAAAGACTTATTTTAGTTCACCTTAAAAACAGTCTCTATTGCGTACCTCTGCACATGTCTCTTACAGTGTGTGTGTGTGTGTGTGTGTGTGTGTGTGTGTGTGTGTGTGTGTGTGTGTGTGTGTGTGTGTGTGTGTGTGTGTGTGTGTGTAAATATATATATACTGTAAATATTACTGTATGTTCATTTGCATGTCTTAGACAGGTCTGCAGCCCTGCTACTGTGGAGGGTTTTTGTCACTTTTTTTACCCACCATAACTTTAATAATTGTGGTGTGTGTGTGTGTATATATGTATATATATATATATATATATATATATATATATATACAGTGTTCGACAATCCTATATATTTACACGCCCAGGGCGGGTGGATTTAACCCCCGGACGAGTAAATATTGGCCCAAACAGCACACGTTTTTGTTTTTTTAAATTCCCCCCTGCTCGCACTGAAAATTTTCCCGCTCGCGCTGGCTGAAAAAAAAAAAACCCCTACCTGACAATTGATTGGCGCGCGCTCCCAGGCTTTGTGGGCGTGCGGCCAGGCTCTATATGAGCCCGCCCCCAACGAGCGGCCATTTTTTCTGGCCAGAGATCGTTGGAGAGTAAGTACTCTCCAATCCTCCGTCTTGCGGCCCCTCTGCTCCTTCCCTGCAAGCCCACTAACTCCCCGGCGAGGCAGGTGTTCCCCCTTCGATCCCTGTCCCCGAGTCCCACGCGGGGCAGGGGATTGCAGTGCGGGTGTTCCCCCTTCTCTCCATGTCCCTGCGTAGCTCGCGGGGCAGGGGATTGCAGTGCGGGTGTTCCCTCTTCTCTCCCTGTTCCAGAGTCCCGCGCGGGGCAGGGGATTGCAGTGCGGGTGTTCCCCCTTCTCTCCCTGTTCCCGAGTCCCGCGCGGGGCAGGGGATTGCAGTGCGGGTGTTCCCCCTTCTCTCCCTGTCTCCGTGTCCCCTTCTCTCCATGTCCCCGAGTCCCGCGCGGGGCAGGGGATTGCAGTGCGGGTGTTCCCCCTTCTCTCCCTGTCCCCGCGTTCCGCACGGGGCAGGGGATTGCAGTGCAGGTGTTCCCCCTTCTCTCCATGTCCCGAGTCCCGCGTGGGGCAGGGGATTGCTGTGCGGGTGTTCCCCCTTCTCTCCCTGTCCCCATGTCCCGCGCGGGGCAGGGGATTGCAGTGCGGGTGTTCCCACTTCTCTCCCTGTCCCCGCATCCCGCGCGGGGCAGGGGATTACAGTGCAGGTGTTCCCCTTCTCTCCCTGTCCCCGAGTCCCGCGCGGGGCAGGGGATTGCATTGCAGGTGTTCCCCCTTCTCTCCATGTCCCCGCGTCCCGCGTGGGGCAGGGGATTGCAGTGCAGGTGTTCCCCCTTCTCTCCATGTCCCCGAGTCCCGCGTGGGGCAGGGGATTGCAGTGCAGGTGTTCCCCCTTCTCTCCCTGTTCCCGTGTCCCGCGCGGGGCAGGGGATTGCAGTGTGGGTGTTCCCCCTTCTCTCCCTTTCCCCGCGTCCCGCGCGGGGCAGGGGATTGCAGTGCAGGTGTCCCCCTTCTCTCCCTGTCCCCGAGTCCCGCGCGGGGCAGGGAATTGCAGTGCGGGTGTTACCCCTTCTCTCCATGTCCCCGCATCTCCGGGCTGGAGATGGTCACGGGGGTGGGGGGAGGAGGTTACGAGCGTGGCAGTGGTGGTGCTCAGTCCTGCTGCCTTACCTCTTCTTCCCCCTGTCGTGTATGTGTGTGTGTGTATATGCATTTACATATATATGTATATACATTTGTGGGAGTGTGTGTATACATGTGTGGGAGTGTGTGTATACATTTGTGGGAGTGTGTGTATACATGTGTGGGAGTGTGTGTATACATGTGTGGGAGTGTGTGTATACATGTGTGGGAGTGTGTGTATACTGTCACGGTTGTGCTCGCCACAAACCTGGGTCGGACCGCGTGGCTGAGGTGGGGTTGTAAAAGCACCGACCTTAGACCGCGCAGGCTGATCCGGATTGCGCAGTTCGTAGTCGTACGTAGCAGGGTCAGGACTGGAGAAGGCAGCATCATCAGTGGATAAGCCAGGGTCAGGACTGGAGACATCAGGATAAACGTTGTTCAAGCAGGAGTTCGGCAACAGGTAGTCAGGAGTTCCCCGCTTCAGCTTAGGAGCGCGGGAGTGGACTCTGCGTGTGTGGTGACCATAGCCCATGGTGTTGGTCTCAGGAAGTGATAGGTAGACCGGAGTGGGCACACCATCAGGCAGTAGTGGAAGATCAGTGCTTCAGCGCAAGAGTCCTGAGCGGGCTGGAGGATCCTCCGCTTCAGCGCCGGAACCAGGACACGGCCTCTGCAGTAGAGAAAGAGCAGCAGGCCCCAGGAACCAGGGAGCTGAAGGCAACACTGGGGAAACCTCCGCTTCACCACAGGAGACAGGAAACAGACCGGTGCGTGACACTAGCAGCCGGTCTCGTGAAGCAAGGAGCTGAAGAAAACAAGGAGAGTACTCCGCTTCAGCACAGGAGACAGGAACAGACCGCTGCGTGACACTAGAAGCCGAACTCAGGAACCAAGGAGACAGACAAGGCAAGGCTTATGGCAGAACACTGTGACATCCAGGAAGGACTATGCTCGGCAGGGAGCATTGTGGGAGGGCAGTACTTAAAGGTCAGTGAACCAATAGCAGAAGGGGCGTGTGACAGTATTGCTTT
Source organism: Ascaphus truei (assembly GCF_040206685.1). Lineage (NCBI taxonomy): Eukaryota > Metazoa > Chordata > Amphibia > Anura > Ascaphidae > Ascaphus > Ascaphus truei. Next base: position 30,419,429 of record NC_134489.1, read on the forward strand.
AATGAGTGAATCCAGGCTGCAGTAAATATCAGGGGAAGTGTTCCAGGACTGCACAGGTCTGTAAGGCAAGGTAAACAGTAACCTGAGGTGTTGATTCCTTACAGTACCCCCCCTTCACGCGAGACCTCCGGGCGAACAAGACCACTCATAGAGTTGGGGGACCTGGAATTGTTCCTGAACTGTCTAGGATTGGGGGTAGAGTCGTGGTCCACAGACTCGTGGTCACTCCTTTGTGTACCCCCACTCCCCAGTGAGAACTGCGGCCAGACAGAGCCATCCATGGGTCTCGGGGACATAGAGTTGTTCCTAAAGTTTTTTAGGCGGAAAGGGGATCCATAAACGAGCAGTTCCTTGGTGAGTACTGTTCTAGGATATGAGAGTGGTGGTAGAGACATCATTGATACGTGGCTTGCCCCGCGAAATGGCTTGGGAATCTAAGGCTGTGAAGAACCAGAGGGTTCCGGAGCAGAAACGGCAGAAGAACCAGTCTTTAGTAATGGGACCAGAATTTAGGATAAGCGGCCTTGATAGTTGATCGAATATACCAGGGCGACCTTCGGGACAGACAAAGTTTTGGCTGACCTCTGCATGTAGGAATTTGAGAGGGACTTCTCCTCCAGAGGTCTCCCAGGTAGTGGTCAGCGAGGGTATAGGGTGGGTGGGAGCATTTCCCGGTATTGGTATGGAAGGTGACAAGGCAAGCAGTAAACTAGACATAGAGACCGAAATCTTTGGATACGTAAAGAGTATTTCAAACTCAAAGGAAATAACAGGGCAACAGAAGGTTCCGAGGGGGAAAACCATCGTTTCACAGAGGCAGAGAAGCACTCAGCAGTGGAGCTCCCAAATACTGGGGAACCCTCAGTGGGAGATAGTTTTGTCTGGGGATTAGGAATAGGCTTTGGGGCTTTAATATCAGGAGCTTGAGAAAAAGGCAGAGCAAGAGTAGCGGCGGGAGGGAGGCTAACATCAGAAGCTGATGTCTGTACTTCAGTGACAGGGACCTTAGAGACAACAAGAAGCAAGTAGGAACTTTGAAAACTCTTAATGGCAGACACCTTAGGAGCACAAGGAGTGTTATCCGAAACTGCAAAGGCCCTAACAACAGGGGTACTTGACAAGACAAAAACATGAATAGGCATGTTTGTTAGTGCAAAAATTCTGAAAACAGGACTCCTAGCCAGTGGTGAGGGTGTCTGGGTTTGACTAGTGAGAAAATCAGATATAGCGATAAGTGACTTAGAATCAAACACTGAGGTTCTAGGTTTGCTGGACATGTGTGAAAAAATACCCTTTAAGACAGGACGGCGCCGTAATAGTCCAAAGGGTGAAACAAAGTCCAATGCTGATAATGTCTCTTTGACTTCTATCTGCAGAAGTGCTGGGATGCTCCAAATTTCTTATAGATGTTACTCCACATGTATCAGGGAGAAAAACAAAGAAATCACATCATAGTGCAACACAGCTGATACTAACAGTTAGAGTGTAACCAACAAGACACACATACAAGATAAACACTACATATAACAAGTAAGGCTGACTGAAATAAAAATGAGAATTTATTAACACACAAATGATGAGGCAGATGTGGGATCCGGTCGGTAAAAACCAGAATCCTACTTACAGGACTGCCACAGATCATACGCAGAGGATTGAAGTGTGTCTTGTCTTTGCTGCTGCTCCGTCCGAACACGTGACCTCCCAGGAGTTCCTTCCTTCGGCGACCGGAACTGCGTCACTCTCCGCGACACCAGAGCTTCCGGGGGCTCGAGCCCTCTCTCTCTCAGCAATTTAACACCGAATTCGCCGTTCTGGGAGCATCAAACAAGCACCAAACACGTCCTCTCCTTGTAGCATCTGTGTCTCACGTCCTGCTAAGTCTCTGCCACACTGCACAATAAAATCTACAAAACGGCCCGTTAGTATCAGCTGTGTTGCACTATGATGTGATTTCTTTGTTTTTCTCCCTGATACATGTGGAGTAACATCTATAAGAAATTTGGAGCATCCCAGCACTTCTGCAGATAGAAGTCAAAGAGACATTATCAGCATTGGACTTTGTTTCACCCTTTGGACTATTACGGCGCCGGTCTGTATTTTATATGTTTGGTTTTTTTACTAACTGTGTCTTGGAGTTAGTGTCACCTGGCAGCCTATGTCATATGTATTTTTGGTAGTATAGAATCACTGTCACCACTTCATTTATTTATACACCATTTTTAGCGCTATATACACCAGTATTTTTTTCCGTCCTTTAAGACAGGAGCTTAAATTTTTTCCCTGAGTAACCCAACGGTTGCTGGGGCATATTTAGACGCAGTGCTGAGGGACTGAGGTTTAGCAAGGGCAGGAAAACTAAACAGCTCAGGTTGAAACACCAGGACTAGTATTATAGGCAGGGTGGTCTCAGACTGTACTAAGGGAGTAACAGATATGCTGATCCCTGGAGGGTTTGCATGGGCAGAGAAATCAGGGGAACTAAAAGCAAGGACGACCTCTATAGAAAGAGATTCTGAATCTGAAGGGAGGTTTTTACCTCTCCGAGTATCAGGGCCGGCAAGGCAAATTTCAGAGAGAGGGGAAACTGTGTGCAGGCTTCTAGCTAGCACATGTGAAAAAGCATCGCTTTTGAGTGAAAACAGTGTGTCAGCAAACATTCCTGGGATCACCACATGAACCCCAGGAGGGGCATACTGACCACTGTACGGTCTTAACCCTAAGCTTGGAGAAGGGGAGAACACAGACATTACACAGGGGGTAATCATAACTGTACTGGTCTCTGAAGTGGGTATTTGGTAAGGAGTGTCTGGGAAACCAGAAATGACTGCAGATTCCACGACGTGGGGACTATGTGCTGAAGCAGGGATCTTCGCTTTCTGGGTGACAGACTGGTTCAGCGAAGTACCCGGGAATGGGAACTCTGCGACCAAGCTTAGGGAAAAACTTGGTAACTGAATACATTTAACTGGAATCAGAACTTTAGCCGAAGTTTCAGGGGGCACAGCAGCTGAGACTTGAGCTGAAGCAGGGGTTTTATAGCAAAAACTAACTAAGGATTCAGCAACCTTGGGAAAGTCATTTAATGCAACCTCTGCTGTAGGACTTGGGGACACATTCTCTGAGGCTAGAACGAAGGCATTAGCTTGGAGGCAGCAAGAATTTACAGGAGTTAAAGCAGACAGTACCTGAGAGTAGAACATAGAGAGTTTTTCCTCTGTAATAGGTGAGACAAGGGATTTTTCCTCTGGAGCTAGAGACGTGACTATGGCTGGCGGAGAACAGGGTGTTACCAAAGGGGACTCAGAGAGCTGCCCCACAGGGGTTAATACAGGAATGACCCTGGGAACAGAACTTAGAAATTCAAACTGAGTACGTGGAGGTAGGAGGGATTCGTTTTCTGACAGGGAAGGCATACAGAACTGCCTAGCAGGGGTTAAAGCAGGAAAAACTTCAAGGGCTGAAAAGGGAGATTCAGAGTTAGGAATAGAGGGAAAAAGGGACTTGTTCTCGGATACTAGAGCCTTATTGTTGGCTAGAGAAATATACGTATATTCCAGGGGAACCTCACAGGACTGATCAGCAAGGGTTAACGTAGACGTATCATTGGTGTCAGAGTACCCGGGTGTACAATCAGGGCTAGGGACCGTGGCAGCTTCTACGTTAGGGGGCAGTGATAGTGGGTCAGTTTGGTCATTTCCTGGAGAGGGAGATACGTCCCCAGGTTTAGCGACAGGACTGGCAGCACAGGTGGACTGCCAAACGGCAGCGTAGCTGGCGAGGAGAGGAGTTCCTTTATGCAAATGTCCAAAGTCAGGGAAAGTACACAGAGTGTGTCTTGAGCATGAACCAACATGAAGAGAGGGTCCTGTTGTACTACGGGAATGTCCAATGATAAGGCCAAGGCAAAGAGTGCATTTCGGGCGTTGGCAAGTTTGATAGGATTCACATTATCCCAGGTTAAAGGGGAACCAGGGGAGCAAACACAAGCGGCCAGAGACTGTTTTAAGTCCTTGATGCAGTAAGCCTTACTAATGAGATCGTTACGGCATTGTCTTTGTAACGGGGTTAAAACTTCATACATAATCTGTTCTTCAATCAGGGGTAGTATTTCGCACAGATACTGGTTTTCAAACTGGGACTGGTCTACAGGCCGGGACAGGATTTCAGACAGAAACATACCAGCACTCACCACAGGGCGGTCCGAGTTTGTGAGGCCGAGCATAATGTCATGGTTGTGTTTGCCACAAACCTGGGTCGGACCGCGTTGCTGAGGTGGGGTTGTAAAAGCACCGACCTTAGACCGCGCAGGCTGATCCGGATTGCGCAGTTCGTAGTCGTACGTAGCAGGGTCAGGACTGGAGAAGGCAGCATCGTCAGTGGATAAGCCAGGGTCAGGACTGGAGACATCAGGATAAACGTTGTTCAAGCAGGAGTCCGGCAACAGGTAGTCAGGAGTTCCCCGCTTCAGGTTAGGAGTGCGGGAGTCGACCCTGCGCGTGCGGTGACCATGGCCCATGGTGTTGGTCTCAGGAAGTGATAGGTAGACTGGAGTGGGCACACCATCAGGCAGCAGTGGAAGAACAGTGCTTCAGCGCAAGAGTCCTGAGCGGGCTGGAGGATCCTCCGCTTCAGCGCCGGAACCAAGACACGGCCTCTGCAGTAGAGAAAGAGCAGCAGGCCCCAGGAACCAGGGAGCTGAAGGCAACACAGGGGAAACCTCCGCTTCACCACAGGAGACAGGAAACAGACCGGTGCGTGACACTAGCAGCCGGTCTCGTGAAGCAAGGAGCTGAAGAAAACAAGGAGAGTACTCCGCTTCAGCACAGGAGACAGGAACAGACTGCTGCGTGACACTAGCAGCCGGTCTCAGGAACCAAGGAGACAGACAAGGCAAGGCTTATGGCAGAACACTGTGACATCCAGGAAGGACTATGCTCGGCAGGGAGCATTGTGGAGAAGGCAGTACTTAAAGGTCAGTGAACCAATAGCAAAATGGGCGTGTGACAGTATTGCTTTAATGAGTGAATCCAGGCTGCAGTAAATATCAGGGGAAGTGTTCCAAACTGCACAGGTCTGTAAGGCAAGGTAAACAGTAACCTGAGGTGTGTGGGAGTGTGTGTATACATGTGTGGGAGTGTGTGTGTATATATATGGGAGAATGTGTATGTGTGCGACACCAGAGATACACCCCCCCAATCAGTCACCTGCCCAGGTCAGTCAGTCACCCCTGCCCCGGTCAGTCAGTCACCCCTGCCCCCCTCTCTCTGGTCTCCCCCCATCTCCCCTCTCTCTGGTCTTCCCCCCTCTCCCCTCTCTCTGGTCTCCCCCCTCTCTCTGGTCTCCCCCCTCCCCCCTCTCTCTGGTCTGCCCCCTCTCCCCTCTCTCTGGCCTTCCCCCTCTCCCCTCTCTCTGGTCTCCCCCCTCTCCCCTCTCTCTGGTCTCCCCCGTCTCCCCTCTCTCTGGTCTCCCCCGTCTCCCCTCTCTCTGGTCTCCCCCGTCTCCCCTCTCTCTGGTCTCCCCCCTCTCTCTGGTCTCCCCCCTCTCTCTGGTCTCCCCCGTCTCCCCACTCTCTGGTCTCCCCCGTCTCCCCTCTCTCTGGTCTCCCCTCTCTCTGGTCTCCCCTCTCTCTGGTTTCCCCCCTCTCTCTGGTCTCCCCCCTCTCCTCTCTCTCTGGTCTCCCCCTCTCTCTGGTCTCCCCCCTCTCTCTGGTCTCCCCCCTCTCTGGTCTCCCCCCTCTCTCTGGTCTCCCCCCTCTCTCTGGTCTCCCCCTCTCTCTGGTCTCCCCCCTGTCTCTGGTCTCCCCCGTCTCCCTCTCTCTTTCTCTCCTCCCTCTGTCTCCTTCTCTTTCCTGTCTCTTTTTCTCTCTCCCTCCTCTGTCTCTTTTTCTCTCTCCCTCCAGTCTCTTTTTTCTCTCTCTCTCCTTTCTCTCTTTCTTCTCTCTCTCCTCTCTCTCTTCTCTCTTTCTTCTCTCTCTCTCTTCGCTCTTTCCTCTCTCTCTTTCTCTTTCCTCTCTCTCTTCCCCTCTCTCTCTTCCCCTCTCTACCCCCTCTCTCCCCCTCTCTTCCTCTCTCTCCCTCTCTTCCTCTCTCTCCCTCTCTTCCTCTCTCTCCCTCTCTCTCCCTCTCTTCCTCTCTCTCACTCTCTCTCCCACTCTTCCTCTCTCTCCCTCTCTTCCTCTTCCTTTCTCTCCCTCTCTTCCTCTCTCTTCCTATCTCTCCCTCTTTTCCGCTCTTCCTCTCTCCCTCTCTTCCTCTCTCCCTCTTCCTCTCTTCTTCTCTCTCTCTTCCCCTCTCTCTCTTCCCCTCTCTCTCTTCCCCTCTCTCTCTTCCCCTCTCATCCTCTCTCTCCCTCTCTTCCTCTCTCTCCCTCTCTTCCTCTCTCTCCCTCTCTTCCTCTCTTCCTCTCTTCCTCTCTCTCCCTCTCTTCCTCTCTTTCTCTCTCTTTCTCTCTCCCTCTCTCTCCCTCTCTTCCTCTCTTCCTCTCTCTCCCTCTCTCTCTCTCTTCCCCTGTCTCTCTCTTCCCCTCTCTTCCTCTCCCTCCCTCTCTTCCTCTCCCTCTCTTCCTCTCTCTCCCCCTCTCTGTATCAGGATATCTTATTTACCCTATATATCTTAACTGTCCTATACTACTCCAAAATAACTTATACTGCTTTCTTCCAGATCTGACTCAAGCTTCACACGGGAGACATTGGAACCCCCCCTAACCCAGAAGACAGGTAGGGAACACATCCCCTCCAATGTATAACATTGCGGGAATGAGGGTACCTGGACATTGAGGGACTGCGGATCAGGTAATATCCCAGGCGGGATTGCTGCTTTAGATATTGTGAAGCGGGGATGTCAAGACACTGGTTAAGGGGTTCAGGAAACTAGTCATTCACCTGTGTCTTTTATTTCTAGATCTGACATTTACACACTTACACTCACACACACACAGACACACACACACACACACACACACAGACACACACACACACACACACACACACACACACACACACACACACACACACACACACACACACACAGACACACACACACACACACAAAAAAAGGACTAATTGTAGTATAATGTAATAAATACATTTGCCAAAAACGAATGTTCTGACTAGGAATTTATTAAATGTATTTTATTTATATATTTTATTTTAAAGCGGGGTTGGGGGCGGGACTAGGAGCGGGGTTGGGGGCGGGACTAGGTGGCGAGTAGATTTTTGGTTGGGCGAGTAGATTTTTGGGTGAACACTGTATATATATATATATATATATATATATATATATATATATATATATATATATAAAATCTATCTATCAATATAGATATACTAGCTTATGTACCCGCCTTCGTCCGGGGACTATAATATTGATTGAAAACATTGTATTAAAAAAAAAAAACATTTTAATGCCTGCTACTGCTTCCATGCGCGCCTCCGCCGCTGGCTCCTGCAGCCCAGCGATATGTGATCATCCCCAGCACACGCAGGTGAGTGTCCGGGTGCAGAGCGGGCGGCGGGGGTGTGCGCAGCGGGGGGGGGGGTGAGCAGCAGGGACCGGGGGGCTCTGTGTTCAGTGGGAACGGGGGTGTGCGCAGCAGGGACCAGATGGGGGGAGTAGGGAGGGGGGGTAATGTGAGCAGCGGGGATCGGGAAGGGGGGTTGCAGTAGGGAGTAGGGTGTGCGCAGCAGGGACCGGATGGGGGGGGCAGGGGGGTGGGGTAATGTGAGCAGCGGGGACCGGGAAGGGGGGTTGCAGTGGGGACTAGGGTGTGCGCAGCGGGAACCAGGGGGGTTTGCAGCGAGGAGCGGTGGAATGCGCAGCGGGGACTGGGGGAGTGCGCAGCAGGGACCATGGGTGTGCGCAGCTGAGACCATGGGGGAGGGAGGAATGTGCGCAGTGAGGACTGGGGGTGTGCGCAGCGGGGACCAGTGGTGTGCGCAGTGGGGACTAGGGGTGTGCGCAACGGGGACTGGGGGGGGCACAGCAAAGACAGAGAGACACACACAGCCGCGATCCAGACAAGGACACGCGCCCGCCAGTGGTGGGATCAAAATTTTTAGCAACAGGTTCTCTCTCACCAGGGGGAGGAGGGAGAGAGAGAGAGCCAGGAGGGGGGAGGGAGACGGGGGGGAGAGGGAGACTGGGGAGATGTTTTGTTTGTTTTATATTTATGTTTTCTTTTAATGTTTTATTCCATTGAACAGGACTGCACGGGGGGGAGAGAGACCAGAGCCCACTTCACATCTCTCCCAGCCCCCCTCACATCTCAGCACCCCTCACATCTCTCCCAGCCCCCCTCACATCTATTCACCCCTCACATCTCCCCCAGAACTCTCACATCTCACATTTCCCCCAGACCCCTTCACATCTCACGTTTCCCCCAGACCCCTCACATCTCACATTTCCCCCAGACCCCCTCACATCTCACATTTGCCCCAGACCCCCTCACATCTCACATTTCCCCCAGACAAACTCATATCTCACATCTCCCCCAGACGCCCTCACATCTCCCACAGAGCCCCTCACATCTCACATCTCTCCCAAACCCCTCACATCTCTCCCAGCCCCACTCACATCTCTCCCAGCCCCCCTCACATCTCATCGAGCCCCCCCTCACATCTCACCCAGCCCCCCTCACATCTCTCTCAGCCCTCCTCACATCTCTCCCAGCCCCCCTCACATCTCTCCCAACCCCCCTCACATATCTCTCCCAGCCCACCTCACATCTCTCCCAGCCCACCTCACTTCTCACCCAGACCCCCCTCACATCTCAACCAGCCCCCCCTCACATCTCACCCAGCCCCACTCACAGTCCTCCCTCCCACTCATGCCTACCTGGGTGGAAACAGGCACGGGGAGGGCTCCCCGGTAGTAGAATCTCTTGAATCATATCAGGAGTGAGTAGCGCTCTATAGTAGCAGGAGACAGGAAGTTCTGGGTCAGGCTGCTAGATGGTGCACCTCCCCTGCAGTCCTGCTATGACTCTCACTCAAGTGATTCTACTACGGCTAATACTTGAAGGCAGCGCATTCCATCTCCGCTGCTGCCATATACCATCTCCCCCTGCCGCTTGTTAAGCACCGGTTGGCCAACATTAGAAATCCTAAGAACCGGTTCGGCTGAATCTCACTCACGACCCCTCCTTTAGTAGCCCCGCCCCCCGCTCCCGGTCTAAGATTATTGCTGTACAGCCGAGGGAAACTTAGGATGTCCATTACTTGGGAGGTGAGTGACATTGGAAGCTCAAAATAGTTGCGTTGACCTACAAATCCTCAGGAGAATGTAGTTTTCTTGTGCTACATGGTGCCGTTTGTGAGATTTTGATGCTTCTGACATACAAACAAACAGACGGAATCCATCTTAGAATTATACTATGTATATATGTTTATATATATATATATATATATATATATATATATATATATATATATATATATTGTGACAAACGGCTTACTCCGGGGCTCCGCCGTCTGTCCGGGACTGTTAGAACACGGTCTTTTAGGGTAGGTTAAATGATGAGACGTCACGTACTGTTCCTTTAAACAGGCTATGCCTGGTTTATTCAGTCCCAGGCACTGAGACTGCCACAGTTTAAACAGAAAACAAAGCCAAACAAAAAGCTGCTCGTCTGAGCGATAACTTAAACTTAGATGTCCCTGACTCAGAGTTGGAAGTGGCTTGTCCACTTCCACCAACAAAATAAGTACCTTTGCAGTCTTTAGACAAACTAACAGAATGAATGAAGCGATTTGGGAAAGAGGCTTTCTCACCCCTCTGCAGTTCAGCAGCCTTCCAGGCTCTTGGGCGGGGCCCAGAGGAAACAGGAAACAGGTCTTATATACCTGAACTCTAATCAGCATGACAGGTGACAGAAAACAGGCAGCAGACAAACTGTGGAATGGAGTGCCTGTACCACGAGGCTGCCCTGTTCAGCTTAGACAGGACAGAAACTGTTCAGTATCCTGGGAGCCCTGTATATGGAGTTTATTACCAACCCCTGGTTTCTGTCACATATCCTCCCCCCCAGCTCAGACCTCGAGGGGTGAGCGACCATGGATATTAGGGAGTGCATCCTTGACAACCCGTCGGTATTGCCATGTTTGTGCCCCGACCTGTGTTCCACAGAAAATTTAAAGGGCTGTAGGCTTAGGAACCACCTGGTCACCCTAGCGTTCTTCTCCCTATTTTGACACATCCAGGTAAGGGGTGCATGATCTGTGACCAATCGGAACTTTCTCCCCAACAGATAATACTTGAGTGTCTCTACAGCCCACTTTATTGCGAGACACTCTTTCTCGACTATGGAGTAATTTTTCTCCTGGGGATTTAGTTTCCTACTTAAATAAAGGATGGGGTGCTCCTCCCCTTGAGACTCCTGGGAGAGTACCGCCCCCAGCCCTACCTCAGATGCGTCGGTTTGGACTACGAACTCTTTGGAGAAGTCAGGTGTGCCCAACACTGGTTGGGCACAGAGAGCTTCTTTCAGGCTTCTAAAGGCCTGTTCGGCTTCGGGGGACCACTTTACCATTAGCGGTCCTCTTGCTTTTGTGAGGTCGGTTAGTGGGGTTGCCTTAGTTGCAAAATTGGGAATAAACCTCCTATAGTAGCCAATTAACCCCAAAAAGGTCCTTACTTGTTTTTTTGTGACTGGCCTTGGCCAATTTTGTATCGCCTCTACTTTGAGTGTTTGTGGTTTGAGTAACCCTCTACCAATAGAATACCCCAGATACTTGGCCTCCTCCAGACCAATAGTGCATTTAGCGGGGTTAGCAGTTAGTCCAGCAGACCGAACTGCGTCGAGCACAGCTTGGACCTTTGGAAGGTGGGACTGCCAATCTTCACTATGGATTACCACATCATCCAGGTAGGCGGCAGCGTACCGAACATGTGGTTTTAAAATTTTATCCATCATTCTTTGGAATGTGGCGGGAGCTCCATGTAAGCCAAAAGGCAGCACCTTATATTGAAAGAGGCCGTCTGGGGTTGAGAAGGCTGTTTTTTCTTTTGCCCTTTCTGTGAGGGGAACCTGCCAGTACCCTTTTGTTAGGTCTAGGGTTGTGAGATATCGGGCTTTGCCCAGTCTCTCTACAAGTTCATCCACCCTGGGCATAGGATAAGTATCAAATTTTGACACCGCGTTTAGTTTCCGGTAGTCATTACAAAACCTTGTTGTACCGTCTGGCTTTGGGACTAAAACTATAGGGCTGTTCCACCCACTTTGGGATTCCTCAATTACGCCTAGTTTTAGCATTTTTTTAACCTCTAAACTTATAGCCTCTCTCTTGGCCTCTGGGATTCGGTACGGTTTAAGGTTAACTCGGACCCCCGGTTCAGAGACTATGTCATGTTTAATTACGTTAGTTTTACCTGGCTGTGTAGAGAAGATTTCTTTGTTCCTTCTCACTAAACTCTGGACCTCTCGTTTCTGATGCACGGACAGTGTTTCAGCTATGCTAACCTCTGGGTCAGTTTCTTGATTCTCTGACGGACCTGGGGGTACTAGGGTTAACAAGACCTCTCTATCTTTCCAGGGCTTGAGTAGGTTTATATGGTAAATTTGCTCAGGTTTCCTCCTACCTGGCTGCCTTACCCTATAATTTACTTCTCCCACTCTTTCCAAGACCTCATATGGCCCATGCCATTTAGCAAGGAATTTACTCTCCACGGTGGGAACCAGAACTAGTACCCTATCACCTGGAAAAAAAATTCTGACCCTAGCACCCTTATTATACGTATTCCTTTGTGCTTCTTGAGCTTTCTCCATGTGTTCCCTCACTATGGGTAGGACTGCAGCAATGCGGTCCTGCATTTGGGCAACATGCTCTATTACACTTCTGTAAGGGGTAACCTCGTGTTCCCAAGTTTCTTTGGCTATATCCAGTAAGCCCCTTGGATGTCGGCCATACAATAGTTCAAACGGGGAGAAGCCTGTGGATGACTGGGGAACTTCCCTAATGGCAAATAACAGGTATGGTAACAAACAGTCCCAGTTTTTCCCATCCTTATCGACCGCCCGGCGTAACATGCTCTTTAAGGTTTTATTGAACCTTTCCACTAAACCATCTGTTTGTGGATGATAGACTGAGGTTCTGAGATGCTTGATTTTTAGGAGTTTACATAGCTCTTTTGTTACTTGGGACATAAATGGTGTTCCCTGGTCAGATAAGATCTCTTTAGGAATTCCGACCCGGGAAAACAGAACTACTAACTCTTTTGCTATGTTTTTAGCAGAGGTGCTACGTAGGGGAACTGCCTCCGGATATCGGGTAGCATAATCTAATATTACCAATATATGCTGATGTCCCCTAGCAGACTTTATTAGGGGTCCTACTAGATCCATAGCAATCCGGTCAAATGGTACCTCTATTATGGGAAGGGGTACCAATGGGCTGCGGTATGCTTTGAACGGGGCGGTGATCTGACATTCTGGGCATGAGGAACAATAGTTTGTAATTTCTGCCAGAACCCCAGGCCAATAAAAGCTTCGGAGAACCTTTTCTTTTGTCTTTTCCACCCCTAGGTGTCCCCCCAATGGATGACTATGTGCGAGGTGTAATACTACGTTACGGAATGTCCGTGGTACCAACAATTGTTTAGTTGTAACTGATTTTCTTTTATCAACCCGATATAATAGGTCGTTCTCTACCTCGAAGTAGGGGTAAGCAAGTGACCTATCTGGTTGGCCATGAGTACTATTCTGGTCCCGTATATTTCCCCTTGCTACCGCTAATGTGGGGTCCTCCCACTGGGCCTTCTTAAAACTCCCAGGACTGACCTCTAGGTCAGCGAGGGTCTTATCCTGTACTGGGGTGGTAAGTGCCTGATCAACATCTTGATTTGGGGTATTCCCTACCAAAGTAGTGATGGGGAAGGGAATTTCACAGCACTCCTCCTTTTCCCCTTTC